>NC_056730.1:638582968-638667968 GCF_019279795.1 Protopterus annectens
CTTAAACATCCGAAATCGGCCAAAAAATTTAGATTTTTGCTATTTTAAAACACTTTTGCATGCAAATGGCTATAGTTTTGGCCATTGGCATGCCTAATAAACATAATACATGCTTTACTTTGAGCTGTCATGCCCCCATTTTGATTTTTGAAGAAATGTACATGGTTAGTAACCAATTACACTATGTATGCTTCACAGGTTGCAGTGCTTGCATTTGTATCAAATGAAAGGTCATCAGGTGCAAGGATTCCAAGGTATTTGAAGGTGGTGCAGTGTTGCAGGGGTTAGTGTTGTCACCTCACAACAAGAGGTTCTCTGGCTTGATTCTTAGCTGGGGTGCATTCTGTGTAGAGTCTGCATGTCTGCCCTGCATTTGCATGGGTTTCCTCCCACATTCCAAAGACGTGTCTGGAGCATTTCTCCCTGGGCCTCTGCTGAAAATGGGATCTATCTCATTTGTATTTTCCTGGTAAAAAATGTTAAATAAAAATACATTTTACTGTTTTGTCAGCTTTTAGTTGGTACCCATCAACAGTCTCCAAAGCTGATAGTGTAGCATTTAAGTAACATACTGCTACATATATTGACATGTATACCTTGTGTAACATTGGTGTGTAATGTTACAATAGAAGGCAAATAAGCTAGTGTCAGTGGATCATGGACAATGCTCCCAAGCTTTCAGTCATCTCCATATTTGGTGAGTCAAACACTGGAATCACTTATATTAGAAAATCATGCCAAAATGGAGCTGCCCCAAAACAGACCCTTGAGTAACTCTGCTGGTTACAAGGGATGGTGAGATATGAGTCCTCCTATTCTTAACTATTGAGTATGACAATGTAGCCAATTGCAAATTTTGCCTAATAAGTCTTAATTTACCTTTACATCTTTGAGTTTATGTTTGATTCTCCCATGGGGTAGAGTGGCAAATACTTCAGCCAAGTTGAGGTAAGCTGTATGTACAGATACTGTATAACTTCATCTAGGATTGTACTCAGTCTCAAAATAATTTAAGAGGTTAAGCATACAAGATTGTTCTTTGGCGAAACCATACTGAGTTAAAGCATGGAAACATAGTTTCCCCATGTCTATTCATAAAAGTTCTTATCTAAATTGTGATTGACTGTAAAGTTGCCTGGTAAGAGAAGTATTATTTGAATTTATATTTTATTTTTACCAGTGTTTTTCAATGTTTGTTATTACAAAGGGATAGGTTTAAGACAGGCAAACTCTAGCCATCCCAAATGGGCCTAACCAGCTATAAATTTGCACAGACTGCAGAGAGGACAATCCAGAGCTTATCTAAACAATCCTGTCTTGTTTTGTGATTTATTGATATTTAATGTTATAAAGATGTACGACTGTGACTGATAGTAAGCATAAGTTGTTGCTCATATTCAAGAGTGATATAAAGGAATTTCAGCTTTTGTATGACTTTCACAATTTGCATGGTCAGAGCAACAAATTTACTGAACTTAATTTAATATTTAGCTGTATATTGTTTGCATGATTTTTCGCACAGAAATTGATTTAAATTCCCTTTGAATTCTATGGTAACTGATTTTGATATTTCTTTTCTTTTAGAATTATTTATTCATTTGCAGCTGAATATGGTTCCTTAAATGAATATACCATTAATAATTTGCTAAAGCACAAGTATCTTGTATAGTGTATTAAATGCAATGTACTTATGTTTAAAGGTAACACTAGTGATCTGTGTTCCTCATGTCAAAAGTTGGATGATTTGCTTACCATTATTAGAAGTAAGTCTAGACTTACTGATGATGATTGCACTTGTGCAAATGGCACAGCTTGGAGAACTGTTGTTACATGTATTAATAAGTGGACTGTTGAGATAAAAAATGCTATGAGCACATTTAGGAAAGGAAGTGCCCATTGTCTATGAAGAACACACAACCCTTACTGAATAAGGTAATACCACTGACAACTTTGGAATTTTGTATACAAGTACTGAGCAATTTGGGGATTCAGACCATATAGAAGAAAATAAAAAAGAAAGAAAGGATGAAGTTCACAACAAATAACAAGGAGTAAAAAGAAACTGATACATGTCTGTAAAACAAAGAGAAGCATATAAAAAGGACAGTGTTTTGTTATGTAACACACAGATTTCAGGGAATAATAACATTTTTCTACCAGAAAATCTTCAGTCTACAGAAAAAGGCATCATTTTTCCAAAAGAGAAGGAAGGTGAAAAAAGAGGCACGGGACAAGTAAAATGGAAGAAAGTAAAACTGAACATAAAAGGATTAAAGAACATTACTATAAGAAAAACAGGAGAAAGACGGATGTTGACAACATGGCTCAAGTTGTGGATGTACAAAGCCAGCTGGATAAGAACTGCATGCTTGCAAATGTAACAAGCAATAAAAACAGTGGGATTAATGACTAATGGTGATGAAGCTGATTTCTTTGTAACAATTGATAGATCAGATATTACTGAATTAGAAGCTGATGATTCTTCAGATCTGATTGGAAAATATATTCTTGGAATTGGAGATTCAATTATTAGAGGAACTGATACTTACATTTGCAGAAAAGATAATAAACATTAAATAGTGTTATGTTTGCCAGGAGCAAAAACAGAGGCTGTGAGACATGTCTTAGAACACCTTAATTTAAGTTAGTATGGATTTGTTTTTATTCATGTCAGTAAAAATGGTCTCATCTGCAAGGATTCTCTTACTGTTAGTAGGGAACTTACAGCCCTCTTAGATAGCATAGCTTGTACAGGTGTTAGGATGTATTTTTCAGAAATTACATATAGAAAGGAGAGTTAAGTCACCAAGAATGAAAAGATTTTTGGGATAAATACCTACATGAAAAAAATGTCCTGTTTTAAAAATGGAACTATGTAGAGCATCTAAGCCTAATTTTGGGCACACGTGTTCAGACAGGATGGCATGCACTTGTCAAGATCAGGAAAGAGAATTTTTGCAGCAGACATTTTGCAATATTTGACAAACATAATGCATAATTTTTGCTGGTGGAAAATTTAACAGTTCACAGATAACATCTGATGCATCTCTCATGGTTGTTAATGCAAGCAGTATTAATAATAAAGTTTTTTTTTTTTACTTGGACAATTTGCTATGTTCCCACAAGACTGCTGTTATTGTTTATGAAACATGTTTAAAGAACAATGACAGGGAACCAGTTCTGTCAGGGTATAAATGTTTTAATGTAGCAGATATTCTACCAAAAATCAAGTGGAATTATTATCACAGGGATTAAAGATATTTATTTTGCCAATGATTATTACATATTCAATGACTGCACCAATGCTATAGATTGTGTAACTGTGACAATAAAGACAACCCTGGGACATATAACAATTGTTGCAGTGTATAGACCACCTAAGTCAAGTGCTGATGACCTAGAGGAATTCATACATTTCTCGCATGATACCCAGGAGGGAAGAATAATAGTGACTGGGGACGTAAATGTACCATAAACAGACCGGAATAATATTGATTCAACAACATTGGTAAGGAAATTATTCACAACGTATGTTCAGGAAAAACAATTACTTCATATTATAAAAAGGTCTACCAGAGAACAGAACATACTAGACATGTTGTGTTCTTAAAGAAATTATTGTTACTTCCATACCTCTTAGCTGTCTAGATTTTCACAGAATGTCCAGATTTTTTGTCTCATATTTTTGGTCTGTTCTTGATAAAATGTGTGGTTTTGTGACAAATCATTTAGGACTGAAGTCATTAAATAATGACAGACATTTAAGGTTCAGACTTCATACCCTTCAGAAAAAAATGCATGCTAATGCAAAAGCTGTTATTCAATCAAATTTCAAAGTTTGTAAGAGCAATATTTAAAATGTGTCCCTTAATTTAGGGCTTTGTCCCCCCATTATTTTTGTTTTTTTTTTCCAGATTTTGTGTACTAAGAGGGTGAGATGTATGGTTACTTCATGCCAAGTTTTACAACCTTTGATGTGCAGTGATCATGGCATTATAAAGGCTAAATTATTGCTAGATAATTCTGCCAAACTGAAATCTAAACCAAAATACAGAAGATTAGTAACAGACTTTATGAAAAACAGACATAATGTAAAACTAATGGGAGTGATGTGTTCAGTGGGAAAAAAAAAACTGCATAAGAAATGTGGAAAGTTTTGAAAGAGATATTGTTTGAATCCAAAAAAAAAAAAAAAAATGTTTAACATCAGGATCTAGGCACACATCATCAGGAGGATATACTTCCATCAGAAAAAGATCTTTGATTAAGGTGAGAAACAAAAAATATAAAAAGTAGAAAAGATGTCAAACTACATCTTTGAATACTGAGATAAACAAGCTGGACAGACAAATTAAACATAGTGTGAAACAAGATCAAGAACAATTTGAAGAAAATGTATATAAAGATATTGAGCATATTAGGAAACCATTGTATAGATACATAAGATGTGGAAGGAGTAAAGTCACAGAAATTCATAAACTGTGTGTAAATTCTAAAATTTATTGTCAGACACAACATATAGATATATTTGCAAAATATTATGCAAAGCAGTTTGGCTCCTCAAATGTGGTGATAAATTGGCCTAGGGACATCCAGATAACCCCAGATACTGAAATCAAATTAGATTAGACTGAAAAGAACTATGCAAACTGGATTCAAAGTAAGCACAGGGAGAAGGCAGAATTAGTAATAGTGACCTGAGAACACTTCAGCAAGAACTTACAATACCATTAGATATATTATTTAGTAGGCCATATAAATATGGGGAGATTCCTCAAAATTGGAGACATGCACTTGTTAAACCTGTCTTTAAGGGAAAGGGGAGTAGGACAAACCCAAAGCCATGCAGATACTTGAAGTTTATTTTCATGTTACATAAAAAATGAAGCAATGTGAGGACAAAGCACCTCTATGAGACCAAGCAAACAATCGTACAAATAAACTCTAGAGGTGACACCACGGTTAGGACAAGAATACTTTAATGGAAAAATAACAAAACGAATGTAAGTGCTTTCCCGTTCTACAATTGAACACTTCTTCAGGCATATAAAAAGTCATCATGCTACCTACTTAAATACTAAGGTCAACCAATAGCATCACTGCATCAGTCAACTAATAAAAAGCCAATTGTTGCAACTGTTCATATTACATACATTTGTATACATATAATAAATAAATACATAATGTTGACAGGATCAAAAACTGAGCATAAAAACATTAACCACTCATAAACACATATAAAACATTCAAAATTATATACTGAAATATTGTATGGTATATAGGTTGTTAGCGCTCAGTGGACAGTAGGTGGTAGTGAATACCTGAGAAATACTTCTAAGCTATTGAATATGTAAAGCAAACATCTCAAATGAAAAAACTAACGAAAAACACTAGCAAAATATATAATAGTGTTGTATGACATTCCAATATCTTGCATTTTATTAAAATAGAAACTCAGATAAAAACTGAATATTTAAAACTATCTGATATTAAAAAAATACTAATGCTTAAGCGGTCTATCAAGTCAAAAAGGTTTTAATGAAACCCTAATCTTAAGTCCACAAGTTTTATCTGCTTGTAGCTTAATGATACATTTTGCCTCTACTTGTTCAGTATAGTTTTTAAAACTACCTAACCTAAAACTCTTATTGACTAATTCTATTACCAGAAACTTAAACTTATGGGAAAGATCATAGTTTAATATGTGCTGTGCCAAAACATTAGTCTCATCTTCCCTATTTATTGCGTATAGATGTTCCCTCACCCTCTCTCTCAAAGTTCTATTCATTTTCCCTACATAAAAAAGATAAACATTTCATGCAAGTAGCTAAATAAACCAGATTGCGTGTTTTGCAATCTGCATAGTGATCAAATGTATAAACTGTCCGAGTCACTGGGTGTGTAAAGGTACTATTATTCACCATGTACATGCAATGATTACAGTTTCTGCATGGAAAAGTCTGTTTGTGTCTTGACTAAACTCCATTCTGGCCATTCTTCTCATAACATAGCAACCTTTTCAGGGATTTGGTGTTTTTATATGCATACTTTGGCTTGGACCCTACAATACTATTGATTTTATCATCCACTGTTAGGATCACCTGGTTCCTATTAATAATCTCTTGTATCCGTCTATTGTTGTTCAAGTAAGGAATAGTGACTCAGACCCCTTTTTAGGTGTTTATATTCGCAAAGAAGGGGAGAAAGTGGAAACAGAAATGTTTAGCAAATCTTGTAAGAAAAACAATTTGCTACATCGTGATCGCATGCACCCTTCCCAAGTATATAGGAATATTATACAAGGTCAGGGACTCAGGGTCTCGAGACTGACTACTTCAGATGACACTTACAACAATGCCCTTAGGAAATTAGAGATGGAATTTTCACAGAGGGGTTATAAAGAAAAAGAAAGGGTACCTTGAGAGATGAGAAGATAATTGATAGATGAAATAGAGAGAGACCATTCTTTAAGAGGATTATGGATAATAATACGGCATCCAATATGATAATGAATCGACAACCCCAAGGGGTCCCAGTCACTATTCCTTATTCGAATGCAGTGAAAGGTGAATAATTAATTCAGCACACAGTGATTGAAACTATAGATTAATGTAAGGACCTGGTATATGGGTAGATCTAGCTTTGAGTTTTTTTAATCATATCAACCAAATGATTAATGATAGTTTTAAATCCTTTTATACAGCCTATAGTTGTATAGAGTCTAGGATACCAGAAATGATTAAGTCATTGTTATTTATTACATTAGAACCAAACTTGAATATAGAATAACAATATGGAAACCTTATAATAAAATAAGCATGAGTAAACTAGAAAACATAAGCAGAAATATTGAAAGGCCACAATGGATGTGAAAATGTAACTTATTATGAAAAACTAAAATATTTGAAATTTTACAATGTCTCGAATAAATATTTAGAGGAGACCTTATGCAGGTATAGGTTCATAGGTTCATACGTGTTTACTAGGCTAAGGATCACAAGGGCCTTTTTAAGCCTAGCCATGTAGCCCAAATCTCTGACAAGTTCTGGTACCCTTGATAAGTGTAAGCAGGGACTTAGGAGATGGAATATTTACAAGCAAGGGCCTGGGAGGTAAACCATTTATCAGTTGCCTGTGTCCATTAGAGACATAGGTGCCAAACCAGGAATGGATTTCCTGTTCCCCATCCAATTCTTCAAGTTACACTTGAATTGGGTAGGGAAGAACTCGGCTTTGTGTGGATGGGGTGCCTTTCCAGAGATGGGGTAGTCTCTGGGATACATACATGTTTTTCCAACAGGTCCTATTTATGTCATAGGCAATGTTTAAATCTTCACAATGGGTAATTCTGGTGATGTTGTTTTGTGGATATGCAGGAGGTCCATCAGAGTGGGGTCTGACAATGCCCTATATGCCAGGCATAAATCTCCCCTCAACAGCCTGTAGGAGACAGAATACAGGGATAGAGCCTTGAGGGAGTCTGCACAGGACATTTTACTTAAGCCCTGTATTCTTTTAGTGAGGAGCCTCTGTGGACATTCCAGTTGTTGGATATGCCACCAAAGTGGGCATTGTACTCAATAATAGGGCTGATGATAGCCAAATCCAGTGGAACAATGACTTCTTTGAACCTAGATGACATACTTTTATTTAAAGTTGCTCAGCACAGAATGATTTCCTCACTACCGTAGACATGTGATGGTCAAAGGCTACATTACTATCTATGAGTATCCCTAAAGTCCCTGACTGCTGGGTCAACTCTAAGGGGTGTGTTGTCAATATGATAGTTACCAGAGGTGGATGACCTCCTGAAGGATACTATTATGTACTTCTTGGCATTTAGTTTTAGTTCATGGCTCTGACACCAGTCATTTGCATGTGTCGGCCCTTCATGGAGAATATTTGTGTCTGTGTGGGATTCAATGGCAGCTCCTAATTTGCAATCAGCTGCAAATTTAGTCAGCCAGAGAACAGTGACATTGGCCTTGACATCACAGAAGTAAATGCCAAAAAGGAGCAGTCCACGGCCTGAGCCCTGAGGGACTACACTTGTGACTGGCCACTTTATAGAGGTGGACTCCCCAATCTTAACTTCCTGGGTCCTGTCTGTGAGCCAGCTGGCTATAAACTGGGTGACATATGGATTTGTACCTAACCTCTTGAGTGTGTCAACAATGCCCAAGTGGAGTTTTGTGTCAAATGCCCTGGCTAGGTCAAAGTAGGCAATGTGAACCATTTTGCCTTAATCCATTGCTTTTGAGACCTTCTCAAAGAAGCCCACCGGATAAAGTAGGCATGTCTTGCCCTTGACAAAACCAAACAGGGTTAGGTTTAATGTCTCAAGGTTTACTATATCATTATTGATCATTTCAATAATAATTCTTTCCATATAGGTCATTTAGAGACAAGCTACCTCTGGGAATGTTTGGAGTTATCAAAGAGTAGTAGAAAATCATCAGACAACCTCTGTAGAAGATTCTGTAGGTCTGAGAAATGTACTAACTGGTTCTCTGAGAGAGTGGATAATGCATAGAATAGACTAGAAATTATGTTTAGCAAGAACTAGTTTAGATATTTTCAAGAATAGCTTGGACACTTACTATGGGAACAACTGTTTTAGTATATTGGCAGACTAAAAGACCATTAATGTCTGTGCTTTTAATATTTGTATGTATGTATGTATATATGTAATCTATGCATCACCTTGCCCAATATACCTATTGAGACTGATCAGATTATAATTACCCTGATCTCTTGGAGATTCTCCCATGTTTACTGGGACCACAAAAGCTTACTTTCAGATATCATGGTTGCATGTGTACAAAAGTGAAAAAAGAACAGGCTCTAATCCAAAGATAGAAATGAATATATTCATTTCACAGAAAAGAAACAGTAAAAGTAACCATTAAAGAATATTGCGAACCATTTTATTGCTCAAATGGAACTACAAGTAAGAGCTTTCATGCACTGAATCATACAAATGAAGCTTCACCAGACTGGCATTACATACATTTGAAGTGCGATTTGCATGTTCAGGTGACCTCACTACTTTGTAAAATCTAATAGCATGCAAAAAGTATGAAGTGGTAAATTAGCTCATACATTTATTATATATTAAAAAGCATGACAGTACTATATATAAAAATTGCCTAAATTAATTTATTGGTTCTTTAAATATTTAGATTATAACTTGCATTTAAAATTGACTGTATCACTGAGAACAAGTTTCTTATTTGCCTCAGGGAGTTTCTTCCAATGACGTTTTCTGCAGTATGACATGGTCGCCGATCACCACCACTATGGTCTAATTCAACCCTCTCCAATATATTAAAAAACATAGTTTTATACTAAAAGCAATTCACATGTTATTTTATTTCATCACTGCATTCTTAACAGTCTTTTTATGCACTACGTATATTTGTTCATAAATTTTAACTCATCATTTATGTGTAGTCCTTCCAAAATAACACAATAAGCAAGCAGTGCTTTCTGCTAATTAAAAAAAAATAATATTATCATAAGTAAAATGTCCTCCAGGCCCATAGGAATTACAAGTAACATTACAAAAATGCCATCAAGTACACATGAAGTGCACACCTCGTGGTAACCTTTCCATATTCAGAGACAACCCTGTCACAGTGCTTTAGCATGAAAACATGCAGCTCCACTACATCAGGTCTATGCAGCCATGTTTAATGCTAATGAGTCATTCCAGTAGAGAGGCATATGTTAATTAGCCATATGGTCTCCCTAAGAATTGCCTGCGGGAAGGTATTTATCGAGCTGAGAGATTCAGATAATTGTTTGGCTGTGTAAATTGACATGTTAGCTAGTGTTAATGATCACAGCCAAAAGCCTGTTTTTATCCACTGTAGTACAGTTAAGTACTGGGAGTTTATCAGACAGGTACTGTTGGGGTTTGTATGCATGTGTGTATGTCTGGAGTGGCATGTGTGAGTGCGTGTCTGCCTTGGAGGTTGCAGTAGGTGGAGATAGTTAGGGGATAGGGTAGTTCTGCTTGTGTTTGTGTGTGTGTGTGTGTGTGTGTGTGTGTGTGTGTGTGTGTGTGTGTGTGTGTGTGTGTGTACTGGTGAATGAGTGAATGTGTATGTGACTGCAATTGGATTGCTAGGCTGTGTGTGTGTGTGTGTGTGTGTGTGTGTGTGTGTGTGTGTGTGTGTGTGTGTGTGTGTGTGTGTGTGTATATGTTTCTGTGCATTTGTATGTGTACATGTGTGCAAGTGTCTGTGTGTGTGTGTGTGTGTGTGTGTGTGTGTGTGTGTGTGAGATTGCATGTGTGTGTGTGTGTGTGTGTGTGTGTGTGTGTGTGTGTGTGTGTGTGTGTGTGTGTGTACTGGTAAATGAGTCGTGTGTATGTGAGTGCAATTGGGATTGCTGCTCAGTGTGCGTGTGTGTGTGTGTATGTGTGTGCGTGTGTGCGTGTGTGTGTGTGTGTGTGTGTGTGTGTGTGTGTGTGTGTGTGTGTGTGTGTGTGTGTGCGTATTTCTATGTGTGTGTGTGGCTGTGTGCACAATTTTGCATGTGTGTGTGTGTGTGTGTGTGTGTGTGTGTGTGTGTGTGTGTGTGTGTGTGTGTGTGTGTGTGTGTGTGTGTGTGTGTGTGTGTGTGTGTGTGTGTGTGTGTGTGTGTGTGTGGCTGCATTGGGGGCGGCCTGTCATCCCTCCACACCCCCCTAGTATAAGAATTAAATCGTACAACATTGGTGGTGACTAACAGACATTAGGGATAACGTTAAAGACATGGATTGGTAGACCACTAGACCACCAGACACCAGACTTAATCATTAGACACCAGACTTAATCCTAAAGATGTGGGTCTTGGGAGAACCACTAAACAGCGGGGATAACATTGAATTACCTTGCCTTAGTAGCACTTAAAGAATACATTGCCAGGGGAGCACTAGCCACCAGGAAAAACTCTTTAGAATTGTACCTTAATAGCACATAGGATCTGGGGATCACTAGACACGTGGGATAACACTGCACTATCGTGCCTTAAAGGTTTTATAAAAGACATGGACAGCGGGGAGGACTAAGACACCAGGTAGGCTCTTCCTAGTATTCCTTAAAGACTCTTATTACAGAAAAAAGATAATTTGGATAGTCAGGAAAGCTAGACATGAAGGAGACTCTAAGTGGCATACCTTAAATGCATTAAAAATATTTAAACTCTTCACCCTTCCATGGAGGCCATTAGTCCTGTGCATCACTACTAAACATCATGGAAAATCTAAAATGTTATCAAGTCTGGAAAAATACAAATTATGTAATATGAAAGGATGGGATGGGTTCAAGTGTTGCACCCTTTACACAGACAACAACAGCATTAACCCAGCATGCTAACTAATCTGTTAGGGTAGTATGGTTTACACAATTATGAATTTCCAATATCTGGCATGTTACAATAGTTGTAACAGTCAGTGAGTCACAAGGGACAGTTGAGATACACTACAGTAAAATGCCAGGAGATACACTGGATGACACTATGACAATTATGTAAACTACTTTTGGGATTCAACTTAAACAATTAATAGAGTGCCAACTCCAGCAGGAATGCAAATGTTTGGCATTACTAACTGACTGTAAGCATATATTATTTATGATGTCAGGGACAAAAACATAACAAGAAACATTGAGGACATTATCTGTACTCTTGGACAGGTAAGAAATATGAGGTGTGTGTGTGTGTGTGTGTGTGTGTGTGTGTGTGTGTGTGTGTGTGTGTGTGTGTGTGTGTGTGTGTGTGTGCATATGGTGTAGTTTGTGGTACAACTTCAGTAGACTAGAGGGCTTGGTGACAATAATACTTCTACTGATGGTGGGGTGTCATTCACTAGTTTTTGTGTATGGAGAGTTCTGTATCTAGAGTAAGCAAATGTCTATAACTCTCTTGCTTAAAATCATTTACCCAATTTAAAGGAAATTGTCAGTAAGCAACAATCAATTTAGGAATTGCCTAAGGAATCTGAGTACAAAATGTTATGGGTAGGGATATCAGGTATTCCCTCACTTTCTGAATTAAGAGTGAAACGGGTAGAATTTTCATGCAGCTTTTTTTGCATTGTAGTGAAAAAGCTATAGGGAAATTATAAAAATCTCCTGTGTGTGACTATATGCCAGCATATTATAACTTAGTCAAAACAGAAAATGCAAAAAAACCTTTAATGTACTTGTTTGCATTACATACATTGATTATATGTCTGATTAGCAGTATTCATCATTAAAAAATCATTCCACAGGCATACAGTGACTCAACAATATTAGGCTTAATATATGACATTTATCAGTGTAGTCTGTATACTTTTTATATTGCTTTATCATCATTAATAACATATTACAGGAGTCAGTAGTACTGTCTTCCATAGTTATACAAAGGAGTCCAGAATGTGCTGCAGTTTCTTGAGAGTCCTGAATGAGTAACTGTAAAGGAACTGAAGAGGGTCTATCGACATTTTCCCTGCATTTGTTCTGCATAGCCAGGTACTATTAAAAGTACTTTACCCATGAGAGAGGGTAGGATGAGCTGTTATGATACAGTCTTGACTGTTGCAGGGTACAAAAGTAGACATTTCTTATCTTTTCTTTCTGCTAACTGAACCATTGCATGGTCTTCGTTTACTGAGGCTGTTAACCAGTTCAGTTCCCACACCGTTTTGTAGGTAATGCCTGTCAGTTAATTTTAATTTTTTATGACTGTATTACATAGATTTGCTAGTCATTTTATACATTAGCTGGTAATTTATTAACTTCCTTTCCAAATAGAAATTGTAAACGTCTGTTCAAACAAGGCACAGAAATAAGGATTATATTCAGTTATGTAGTAATGGTGGTAAAAAGGCACATTTTAGAGGGGACTGTGTGCAAACAGCTCATAGGTTTATAGGTTCATAGAAAATTACTAGGTAACGGCCCTAGAGCCCTTACAAGCCTAACCATATTCATCGCAAGTTTCCCAAATTGTTTATGGTTAGGTGAGTGAAGCTGGCATAGGAAAGGTGCTATGGTAGTTAATAGTGACTTCCTCTGTCCAGGAGGGACATAGGTGCACCCCCAGGAGTGAATTTGCAATCACTCATCCATTGATCTGGGTTGTGTTTGAAGAGGCTATGTTTCACATAAATTGGAAGCTTATTTCAGAGAAGTGGCAGTATCTGGGAGATGTATTTATCTTTCCAGCATTACCTGTTCATGTCAGAAGCTACGTTAAGATCCCTAGAGCCAGTGACCCTCATGCAGTATGATTTACGAATGTGTATTATTTCTGTCTGGACCAGGTCAGAGAATGCCATGTAAGTCAGGCACAGGTCACTCCTTAACAACCTGTAGGAGACAGAATACAGTGACAGGGCTTTCAGACTTTCCATGTAAGACTTGTTTTGTGTACCCAGTAATATCTTGTTGAGAAACCTCTGTGGTCTCTCCAATTGTTGTAGGTGTCTGGTAAAGTACATGCAAAAGACAGCATTGTACTCAGTTATAGGCCTAATGAGGGCTGACTATAATGGAATTATAACATCCTTAGATCTAGATGCAATGCCTTTACATATAAGATCTGCCACATGGAAGGAATACCTTACTACTGTGGATACATGATGGTCAGAATTCAGATTGCTCTCAACCTGAGTACCCAGATCACATACCGCGGGGTCTACACTTAAGGTGGGTGCTGTCCATAATGTAATTAGCAGGGATTTCAGCTTTCCCAATGGAGTAATAATGCATTTTTTTTGCATTTAGCTTTAATCTGTGGCTTTGGCACCAATCATTTGTCTGCGTTAACTGTGTCTACAGTATATTAACATCATTAGGGAATCAATGATTGCTCCCAATTTGCAGTTGTCAGCAAACTTGGTCAGCCACAGGCTGTCCAAGTTTGCCTGGACTTCTGAGAAATAAATTCAAAACAGTAAGAGGCCCAGCATAGAAGCTTGTGGTACACCATTGGTGACTGGTCTTTTGCTAGACATGAAGTCACCCAATCCCTCTGAGCTACACGCTCTAGAGACCTAAACCCTGTCACCACAATAAACAGAACATGCTGGAGGGATAGATTCCTGTCCCAGAGACTTCCCATACTCCCGAACAAACTACCTATCTATATCAAACAAAGCTCCTCATTAGCACTCGTCAAGAAAAATCTTGATGATTGGATGGGAAATGAGAAATTCACCCCGGGGATCAGCTCTGTGGCTCTGCTCGACAGGGGCACAGGAAAATAATTTTCTTGGGTGGCAAAGCCAGGGTACCTTTTTGGCTAGGCTTATATAGGCCCTAGGGCCAGTAGCCTAGTACCTACCTATGAACCTATGACAGTATTTGTTCTGTTGGTGAGCCAGTTGGCTACCCATCTGGTAATGTAGGGGTTCATTCCCAATTGGGAGAGTTTCTCTATAATACCTGAGTGGGGGATTGTGCCACATGCCTTGGCTAGGTCAATATAGGTGGTATGCACTGTCTTTTCTTCTTCCAGAGCTTTGGTGACTATCCTGAAGAAGTCAACCATATTTAACAGGCATGATCTTCCTTTAACGAATCAGAACTGGGTTTGGGTGCAGAGTTTGGAGATTACCTATGTCCTTGCTAAAAAGGTCCATAATGATTCTTTCCATAGCCTTGCAGTTGAGGCTTGTCTAGCTTATGGGCCTGTAATTCCCAGAGTTGGCTGATGGTCCCACTTGTGCAGAGGCATTACTGATGCTGTCCTCTATTCTGCCAGAACATAGCCAGTTTGTGGGCTGTGACTAAACAGGGATCCAAGTGGGTCCACTATATCATGTCTTATGTTGTTTAAAAGGCAACTTGGGATGTTGTCTGGTCCCACTAATGCCATGTGTTTGGCTTTGGAGAGTACTGAGATGACCTGTACTCTTGAGATAATTGGTTGAGTAATGCAGACAGCTATATTTTGGGGGGATAACTGAAGGGGACAAGGGGAGTGAAGTTTGTTCCAAATCCATTGGCTATTACTTCCAGTTGAGTATGGGCAGTGCCATCCACCACCAGTTCAACATATATATGGGTATTCCCTTTTAGAATTTGGATGTAATTAAAGAATGCCTTGTGATTATTCTTAGCTAGGGAGGCTATTTTTGCTTTGTAATCAGCTTTGGATGACTTGACATGATCTCTAATTTGTTTGTCTAATCTACAGAGGGATTTCTTCTTCTGCTGAGTCAGTTCCCCCTCTTGTTCTTGGGATTTAGTTTCTTTCTCTTGTTGTATAGTCTGTTTATACTCAGGGTCTACCAGGGTGGCATGTTTTTTTTGGCAAGACTTAGTTTTATTCCAGTCAAGTACAGCTGATTCTATACAACTGCTTACATGGTTATGCAGGGCATTGGTGTACACCTCTGCATAGGAGTCCATGTTATCTGCATTTGAGGGGGCTTTGAAACATCTTATGCCATGACTTAGTACAAATGAATTTGTCTTAGAAATATCCTTAAGCATTTTTCAGTTTGATGGGGTATCTGTTCTTATAATAACATCAAACAAGACTAATTTGTGGCCCAAACTTACCAGGGAGGGCATCACATGGGGGGTGAAATGCTCTGCCATGTTAGTGAGTACTATGTCCAGGATATTTGAGCCTCGTGTGGGTGTGCTGACTAGCTGTTCCAGAGCATTTGCATTGACAAAGTCCAAGAACCTCTGAGCCAGCATGTTTCAGGTAGTGTATGCTTCCTATTCAATGGCAGGATAATTAAAATCACCCATGAGTAATGTGTTGGGCTGCATGACAAGTGACTCCAGTAAGTCCAGATGTGTGGTACACTTTTCCTGTTTTATGGTGGGGACCTATAGCTAGCTATGATGTGGTAGGGGGCTTTGCCTATAGTTAATAGGACACAGAGTAGTTCATGAGAGTCATACTGTTTGACCACTCTCAAGGTGTAATTATCCTTAATGAAGATTGACACACCTCTGACTTTGGTTCTTTTATGTTCAGTTTGTGGTCTAAATGTATGAAAGACATTGTAGCCCTGCACAACTAGGGTACTTTCCATGCCTTAGAACCATGTCATGGTGATTACACAGATGTCAGCATCTTTCAAAGTGAGGAGTGCTTGCAGGGAGTAAAGTTTCTTGTTTAGGCTCCTAGCATTAATAGGTTAATAGGTTCATAGGTGTAAGCTAATGACCACAAGGGCCTTTTTAAGCCTAGCCATGCATCCCAAATCTCTGGAAAGTTCTGATACCCTTGATAAGTGTAAGCATGGGCCTGATATATGAACCATTTACAGGTTGCCTGTGTCCATTATGGACATAGGTTCCAAACCAGGGATGAATTTCCGGTTTCCCATCCAATTGTCCAAGTTGCACTTGAATTGGGTTAGGGAGGAACTCTGCTTCTCATGGATGAGAAGCCTGTTCCATCGATGGGGTAGTCTCTGGAATACATTACCTATCTCTCCAGCAGGTCCTATTTATATTACAGGCAATGTTTACGTCTTTAAAATGGGTAATTCTGGTGTTGTTTGTTTTGTGGATATGCAGGAGGTCCATTAGAGTGGGGTCTGACAATGCCCTGTATGCCAGGCATAGAGCTCCCCTCAAAAGCCTGTAGGAGACAGAATACAGGGATAAGGTCTTGAGGCAGTCTGCATAGGACATTTTACTTACTCCCTGCATTCTTTTAGTGAGGAACTTGTGTGGATATTCCAGTTGTTGGATATGTCTGGTTAGGTACATACCAAAGGGGGAATTGTACTCAATAATAGGTGGAACAATGACTTCCTTGGACTTAGATGCCATACCTTTGTTTATAAGTTGCGCAACATAGAATGATTTCTCACCACTGTAGACACATGTTGCTTAGATATCTGCTGTCTTACTGCTCTGCAAATATACAGAGATCAGTATATATTTTTTTGGTTTTATAGTTTGCACTCTAATTCCTCACATCTCTGTTGAAACTTTTCCCCACCCCCCCTTCCCTGTTCTTGGTTGTAGTTTAAATTTGGTGGCTTTTGCAGTGCCCGGCCCACTGTAGATTTGATCTAGGACACTCCCCCAGTCCCATCTCTTTACCGCATTCTACCTAATAAACCCTTTCTGCACTTGCTCTTAGTCCTTTTTAATTTAATTATATTTTTTCAAACTGTGTGTGGACTAATATTGCTACATACTCAAGTGTGCCAGCTTGCACTGCATGTGAATTGTTTTTACTACTGTTTTTCCTACTTTTCTGAAAAAAAAAATTGTAAGCCTGTTTCCTACCTTTCCTGTGATTAGTGTTCCAGATACAGATTTGCTGTATCCAGGACTATTTGTAAGCTTCTGAGGCCCCCAAGCCTTTCTGTGTTGGAGGGAAGCCTTCTAGCTTATCAGTGGGAGTGGTAAGCACTAGGTAACCTGTCTACCACATAAGGAGTGGTTCTGGCCCAGAATTTGTAGTTATTGGCCGTTTGGGCTGTCTTTCATCTCTCTCAACTTTCTGATTTGAAGGCCTGCATTTGCACTTGTTTCTGTCCTGTAACTCCTGGCCCATCTCATTTGCTCACTCAAAAAAAAAAAAAATTTTAACTGCTTTTACTGTATTTGTGTTTCTTCCTATTTTATTTTGCTTTTGTGTCATCTTAAAAGTACTCAGTTGTATTTATTACTGCTTGGTGTAACTCATTCTAAGCCTTTTAGTTTAAGCACTTGGGCTTCAGGCCAGTTATTTTACATTAAAAGGGTTTGTGGTCTACACTCTTGTGGGAGGAGAGGCTGGATTCTGCCCTTCTGAGCTGGGAATTTCTGGTTAAAGGCTTATAGTGCCTGCATATTTGAACTGCTTCTTACTGAAATTGGTACACCTTGCTTGCTGTAGCATAGACTAGATCCAGGCCTGCTGAATCTAGCTTTGTTTATATAACTTGAGCACTAATCCAGGCATTCTTTAAAGTTTTCAATTGTATTTATTACTGCTTGGTAGTAACTTGATTAAAGTGTAGCTATCATTCTAAGTCTTTTGGATTAAGCACATGGGCTTCAGACCAGTTGTTTTACATTAGGAAAGTTTGTGGACTGCACTGTGGTGGCAGGACATTTAGCTTACATCCTTCTAGGTTGGGAACTTCTGATTGAGGGCTCAGTGTCTGTTATTCTAAAAGTGTATTAGTTCTGGTTTAAGCACTTGGGCTTCAGGACAGATATTTTACATTAAGAAGGTTCGTGGTCTGCACTCTTGTGGGAGGAGAGGCTGGACTCTGCCCTTCTGAGCTGGGAATTTCTGGTTAAAGGCTTATAGTGCCTGCATATTTGAACTGTTTCTTATTGAAATTGGTACACTTTGTTTGCTGTAGCATAGACTAGATCCAGGCCTGCTGAATCTAGCTTTGTTTGTATGCTTGTTGTTTGTTTGCTTGTTATTTCCCTGAAATGCTAATTCCACTTAAAACGCGGCTTTTCAGTGCTTCTGTGGATCCCTAGTGATATCTGCATTGCTTACTGTACTTATTTCCTTGTTTTACTTGAAAGAAAGTTACTGTTTGTCGTTTTTGCATTTAAGTTATCTGTAACACATTGCATTTACGATACCTGGCACTTGCTCACTAAAGCAATTATATAAGTCAGCACTAAAAAATTAAAAGCACTACACCCTCACAAACTCCCCTTGAGTACCTTGTTCCCTATTGGCCCTTTTTTTTCAGTTATAAAGGAATTCCCAATACTATTCTAGCATGTCCAAAGGTCAGTTGTCAACCTCCTCTCCGGTCAAGCTGGTGAATCTGGGAATATTGAGGCAATGTTACAACTACCTCATGTACACAGACAACCCTCTCCTCCTCCCAACAAATTCCAACACATGTGAGAAATGCAACCATATAGCCATACTGGAGGCAAAGCTCTCTCAACTCAGTACTGCCGAAAACAGTCAGGAGGAGAAGGAAACCACACTCACTACAATTCCAGTCTCACATAGACCTACCACGACAGCAAACCAAACACATAAACACACAAAAACATACTCGAACACTCTAAATAAAAATCTGCCTAAGCAGCAGAGACCTCCAAAGCAGACACCCAAGCAACCGCTACCCCAAAACAAAACACGTGCAACACATAGCTCACAAAGCCAGTGTGCCGAACAGTCACAGCCCTTAAGGCTAAACAACACACCTGATACACTTGTAATAGGTGACTATCGTCAGGCACACTGACATCCCGCTCACCAGGCTGAACAAGGAGAAGGTCACGGTGAGCTGCCTGTCGGGCGCTAGGATCCGCCACATAACACAAGCACTCAGGTCACTCCAAGGCAAGTACAAATATGACTCAGTCATTGTCCATGCTGGTGTGAATGACCTGAGATGTACCTCCCTGGACTACATGAAAAGCAACATAGAAGAGCTCTCTGAGTATGTAGCCCAGGCCGGTATGACACTGACCTTGAGTAGCATCTTACCCTCACCAAGAATGATGCCACAATATGAAGACAAGATGATCAATTTCAACAATTGGCTTAAGTATTAATGTCATTCAAAGGGGATCCAATGCCTGTCAGCCTGGGATGACATGCTCGACAAGCCACGATGCTTCACTAGGGACGGCTTGCACCTGTCACCCCTGGGCTTTTGGATATTGGCAAAGGCTCTTGCTACCCCCATAGTGCCGTTTTTAGGCAAGGCTCAAAAGACAAACCCACCTCCATAGGTATCACAAGGGATAAGAAACTAAGAGTAATGCTACTCAACGCCAGAAGTCTAAATCTCAAGATGCACGCACTCAAAACTCTCCTTAGCATGGAGAACATAGATATCTGTGAAGTAACAGAAACCTGGTTCAAGGCTCCCGAGAGCACCCCAGCACTACCAGGTTATATCTCATACCATGCTTTTCGGCCCCAAAACTTGGACTGAACCACAAAAGGAGGGGGAGTATCAATATTCATCAAAGATACCCACACCTCCAGGTTGGTGGCACAGCACGAAGCATCAGAGACTATCCATGTGCAACTAACAGTGGGTAAAACTGCCTTCCAGTTTATAGCCTGCTACAGACCACCCTCCCAAACCCAGGAACCCCACTCGGCCTTCCTGAGAACACTGGAAAATATGAAGGTCTCTCCAAACACCATTATATTGGGCGACTTCAACTACCCAAACATAGACTGGGAGCATTACTCTAGCTCCAACACCCTAGCCCAAAGGTTCCTAGAATTTATAAACTCAAATGCTATGGAACAACTTGTTACCACTCCCACAAGAGGGGAAAACATACTGGACCTGATCATCACCAACATGGGGACACTATGCTCCAGACCAGAAGTGTATCCCTCACTGGTAAGATCAGACCATAAACTAATCTCACTGGATATTCACATCCCGACTCCACCCCCTGCCCTGAAAACCACAGTGAAAAACTTCTCTAAAGCAAATTTCACACTCCTCAAAACCGAGGTGGAAATCCTTCAAAGCCCCCAGGCCTGTGGAAAATACGGCCCAATCCTTTATAAACGCATTCTATGAACACCTTCAGGAATGCATGGATCATGCAATCCCAAATAAAACCAAGACCCAATCCTCCAAAGGCAGACGTCCTGTCTGGTGGACCCCAGCCATAAACAAACTATACAATAGAAGGAGAAAGCTACTACATGATAGAGCAAAATCCCAAAAAGGGAAGGCATCTCTGATCAGTATTAGCAAAAAACTATGGGCACTCATAAAATCGTCTAAGGCCAGCTTCAACAGAAAAATTGCACAGGACACTAAGGATAATCACAAGGCTTCCTTTAGTTATGTTAGGAACCTGGGTGGGAATTCCCAGATATGCTCAGAATTAGTCCAAAATGACAAAAAATACACCGAACCCACAGACATTGCCAACATCCTAGCTGACAGGTTCAGCACAAACTCCCCCCCCTCCCCACCAAAAGGGCAAATATCTATCCCAGCAGAGTGCTGCCCCCCTGACATCTCAGATTCTCAGGTAAGAGCTGCCCTCTCCAAAGCAAAAAACACAACATCAATGGGACCAGACGGTGTCCTGGGCTGCATCCTACATGAACTCCAAGAAGAGCTAAACCCAAACATAAAACTACTGTTCAATCTCAGCCTTACTACAGGATATGTACCCAAAGAGTGGCGTACAGCAACAGTGGTCCCTCTCCACAAAGGTGGTGCCTCAATGGATCCTGGAAACTATCGCCCCATAAGCCTGACTAGCTTGGTCTGCAAAGCTATGGAAAGGATCATCATGGACCTCATAAATAAAGATATTGGGGACCTACAGACACTGGATCCTACCCAGTTCAGCTTTGTTAAGGGCAGATCCTGCCTCTTAAACCTGGTTGATTTCTTTGAAACAGTCACCAAGGCCATTGACGAGAGGAAGGTGGTCCACACAGCCTACCTGGACCTTGCAAAATCCTTCGATACAATACCCCAATCGGGCATTATAGATAAGCTCACCAGCTTATATATAAACCCCTATGTCACTAGATGGGTTGCAAACTGGCTCAAGGACAGAACCCACATGGTTAGAATTGCTGGAGCCATGTCAGACTCCAAACCAGTTACAAGTGGAATCCCACAAGGCTCAGTCCTGGGACCACTCTTGTTCGGTATATATTTCTCAGAGGTACAGGCCAACACGGAAGGACTGTGGCTGACCAAGTTCACAGATGACTGCAAACTGGGTGCCATAATCGACTCTCCAGCCGACACAAGCATCCTCCAAAAGGGCCTTATAGAAACAGACAACTGGTGCCAGAGCCATGGCCTCAAGCTAAACGCCAAAAAGTGTATAGTCATCCCCTTTGGCAAAAACAAAGTGCCCACAAATTACCACATAGGTGGTAATCCATTAAGTACAGAAGAAGTAATTATGGACCTGGGGACCCAAGTTGAAAGTAATCTCTCATTTGACAACCACGTGGCCAAAGTGGTTAGAAAAACAGTTTATATAGCCCACCTAATCATGAAGGGATTCACATCTAGATCATGGGAGGTCATCATGCCTCTTTACTCATCCCTCATCAGGCCCATAATTGAGTACAATGCCCCTTTTGGGATGTACCTTACCAGACACCTGCAGCAACTGGAAAGACCCCAAAAGTACCTCACCAAGGGGATCAAAGGGCTCAAACAGATGCCATATGCTGCTCGGTTAAAGAAACTCCAGCTCTACTCAGTGGCATACCGCCTGCTCAGAGGCGATCTGTGCCTGACATATAAAGCCATGTCCAACCCAGAATTAATGGACATGCTGCACCTCAGAAAATCCAAATCCCATCGAGCTATGTGCTCGAGAGACTTGAACCTCAGCACTGAAATAAATAGGACATGCTGGAGGGACAGATTCACAACCCAGAGGCTCCCTTCACTCTGGAATAAAATCCCAGTCCAGGTTAGGCAGAGTCCCTCATTGACTCTCTTCAAGAGGAATCTTGATGAGTGGATGGGAGATCGTAGGTTTACCCCGGGTATCACTTCTGTGTCACTGTTAGACAGAGGCACAGTATACTAACCTCGAAAAAGGGCATAGCAAAATTAATTTAAAATGGGTGGCGAAAGCCAAACACACTCTGGCTAGGCTTATAAATGCCCTAGGGCAGATAGCCTAGTATGAACCTATGAACCTATGAACCTATGAACCTATGACCAATCTTCCGTGGTCTCCATATGTCTTGCCTATAGGGTAGGTTGGAAGATGGCAGCAGCTCCTCACAACAAACAATATCCAGGCCTGGAGAAAGTCTGAAAATAATACATCAGGTCTCCAAAAAGCAAGTGGGAAAATGTGTTATGGTAATATGGGACCATGGCTGAACTCTTTTTCCACAATTCTGACAGGTGTGTTTGGCACAATAACACCACTGCACATCACCACAACAACACCACCCCCACGGTGAAGCATGGTGATGGCAGTGTCCTGCTTTGGGGTTGCTGTTCACAAGCTGGAACTGGGGCTGTAGCCAAGTTGGAGGGGATTCTGAACAGTTCCAAAAAATTGTCCCTTGTGACTCCAATCCTTCTGGTGTCTGCCACATAGCTGTGGTTGGTGAGGAAGTCCAACTTTCACAAAACAATGGCCCAAACCATACATCCAAATCAAGAAAAGGATGGCTTCACCAGAGCACATGCAACATTCTGCACTGGCCCAGCCAGAGCCCACACCTATGTCCAATGCATGGTGACTTGAAGATGGCAGTGCACAGGAGATGCCCTTCCAATCTGACATAGTTGGAGGTGTTATGCAAGGGACAGTGGTGCAAACATTGGCAAGTCAAGATGACCCATGCTAATAGACACCTTCCCAAGAGGACTGAATGCTGTGATTAAATCAAAAGATGCTTTAACAGAGTGTTACTTTAAGGGTGTGCACACTCATTCAATCAGCCTATTATACCTATTTCGTATATTAAGTGTAAATTATGTGTATGTTCTTCAGTTGGATTGCACAGGTTATATGTCATGAAATGATGGCAATGTTTTGACCGGATTTCTGAGGACTCTTGATATATCACAAAAGCCAGGCTATCACAAAAGCCTGGCATGTTAGCAGGTGTGTGTGCACTTACAGGTTACAGGTTATATGTCATGAAATTATGGCAATGTTATGACCTGATTTCTGAGGTTTCTTGATATATCACAAAAGCCAGGCTATCACAAAAGCCTGGCATGTTAACAGCTGTATGTACACTTACTATATCCACTATAAGCTTGGAAAGCTGTTTGAGTAACTGGCTTTGTTTTAACATACATGTACTGCAGGTTATGCAGTGTGCACCTCTAATTAGCACATTCATTAGTGGCACCAATCCACAGGGCAACCCAGTAATGTATCAGACAAACACAGGAGTTATGAGGAACAGACCAAACATATGAGTCACACATCTAGACATTCATCAAAACCCTGTACAGTTGGGAGGTATGTTCTGTAGGAGTTGCCACTGTGCTATACAGGTGAACAGCAATAATTTACATGGGTGCAGTGTGTGCTAGGTGAAAGGCCATCACCTACTAAAACCACTCACGAATCTCAGAGGTGTATATTAGTAGTAACAGTAATTGGAAAGGGCTGCACTGCATGATGCTGAGGGTCTGCCCAGATTGTGTATGTTATTGCCTGATGCTGTGTTGTGAATGTCCCAAGTCAGCTAATGTGAGGTCTGTGTAATGATTTTGAGGCACCTCACCTGAGTGTGTGTGTGTGTGTGTATACCAGCAAACCTTATAGTGCAGGCAGTAATTTACATATTTTGTTGTTTCCTCACAGGTGGACATGGTGGCTGTGGTCCCTCCCACTCTGATTCTGATGTGAGTGTCTCTGCCGACTTTGACCATGATGATACTCATATTGAGGCACAGGTGGGGTTGTCAGGGGCTGAATCTGTGCCATCAGTCGACGTTTCACTATTGTCAACCCCATCCCCGCACACAGTCAAAAGGTCCACACATACCCCATCACCAGTGGCCACAGATAATGGACAGTTGATGGGTGGTGGCATGAAATAGGCTACTGTGGTGACTATGGCAAGTGAGGGTGCAGGCACTAGCCATAGCCAGAATGCTGGCAAAGTCCCACACAGGCAGATAAGCAGGGGTGCTCACAGGAAGATTGCAGCCCGTTATGCCCCTGTTGCAAGTGCCACAGCAGCAGTCACCAGACGCATGTTTTGGGCCATCATGGAGGCACAGGCACATAATGAATGTAATACCAGACATATACACAGGGTCATGGATGAGCACATCCCTGGTGTATGTGGCAATATTCATGAACTCACTGCGACCATCCGTGAGCGTACTGAAGTCATGGATAGATGGTTGGAGGAGATCTTGGCATTCCTTGACCATGGAATATCTGTGCTTGAGCATTTGTCGGACAATTGCCAGCAGCCAAGTGGATGTAGGGCAGCACTGCAATCAGCTGAGGGTCTATATGGCCATGCACCATCATGTTCCTGTACTGACAGTACCACCAGCACTACTGAAGGGGGTGTGCTGTCCATGCCATGATGAAGCAGGCCATGGGGACGTGGTCATTGCTGGTCCCAAAGGAATGCGAATCCAGCAGGCAGCAGTCACCATCGGGGAGTAGTACTGCATCTGGACTCAGCCCTGACCATGCTGGTGATACCCCTGGCAGGCCCAGCTCCTGTGTCTGTGGCCAGAGATGGTGAACTGTACATCCTGCCATGTATGGCCCACAGCTGTCCAAGACACGCCTGTGTGGGGTGCCCACATGGCGTGACTGTGTGCATACAAACACACACACATCACCATCAGACAAGTCACCTACACACACACACACACACACACACACACACACACACACACACACACACACACACACACACACACACACACCACCCCTGCACAGCCCATTTAATGAGCACCCCCCCAAACACACACACACGATGTCAACCATATGGCCCAACCTAAACTTCTGACAAATTCACACAACACCCTGTGCATATGATGATACCTGTTCCACATCCCTGCCATCCATACAATCGATGCAGGAACATGCTAATATGGGTCTGATGCACAGAGTGACTTTAGTAGGGTGTAGCTGTTTAATGCTGTGCAAGGTGCTGTCATCTGGCCTTTGTAATGGGTACACATCAGAGTGTGTCTGTACCTTTTCAGCCATGATGCGTTATTAGTGTTAGTAACACTAAGTGAATGTGTTCTCACATGCTGTATTCTGTTTGTGTTCCGGGTATCTGTGTGTCAGCAGGATGTGACCCAGCAGACATCATCAACGAGGGGTATGGCAGTGTTGTAACACGTCAAACATGTCATTGCCGAGGTACAGCTGTATTTGCACATATTTCCCAGGTCTGTGTAACAGTTCTTGCATGTGCCTCACAGCATATAGTGCTGAGGGGTTGTATATAAGTCTATGGTGGTTGACATCAGCTCTAGTAGAGTGGACAATGGAAAGTGTGGTGGGTGGAGCACACCTCAAATAGCTAACGCCCTCAACCCCAGAGGATATTGTTTTGACCAAACACACAGTGAATACTGTTAACACACACACACACACACACACACACACACACACACACACACACACACACATGCACACGCGCACACACACACACACACACACACACAAACACACACACACACACACACACACACACACACACAAACATGCATGCACAGTATCACAGTTTCCAGTGGTGTGTTTGGAACCCCTACCCATCACGTTGTGGTATCACACTATTATGTGGTTAATGCTGGTGGCACAAGACTACTAGTGTGATGAGTGTTACAAGGTATCTGTAAAGTGAATAACATCACATGGCCTTGTGAGGTATGGCAATGGTGGGTGTACTGGGTGTGAGAGTACTCATAATACAAGTTTACGCACTCACAACCACTGCTATACACACCAAAGCACCCGCACACACACACACACACACACACACACACACACACACACACACACACACACACACACACACACACACACACTTGCCATTACTGACATTAGCAGACCAACCTATGTTGTTATTTGTACCATACTGTTCCATACTGGTGCACGGAGCTTATATGGCTACAGATACCATTATTGTTGATGTGAACAGCGGACCTCATACAGTAGACCTAGGAATGTGTACTGTGAGTACCTTGGCAAAAAATATGAAACCATGCCCATCCAGTGGATGTCGTTCTCACACAAACACACACAATACTCGTCTCTCACACACATTTGCCAGGACTGAGATTAGAATCCCCTACCTATCTATTTATTGTTACTACAGTGTTACAAGTTACTGCATGCACCACAGAGGTTATGGGGTGACACTTGCCCAAAGGTACTTCTAAGGTGAGGGACAACACCAGGCCTTGCAAATTATGACAATGGGTGATGTACTGGGTGAGAAAGGCCACAGAATACTGTAACCTACACATATACACACACACACACACACGCACACACACACATTTGCCAGGACTCATATTAGAACCCCTAGCTATGTAGTTATTGGTATTATAGTGTTATGCAGTTACCGCACACACCACAGAGCTTATAGGTTGTTGAGTGTCCCAAGGTACTTATATAGTGAAAAACATCTGCAGCACAGTTATGGCAATGGTAGTTGTACTGGGTGAGAGAGGCCACCAACTACTTTCACCCACATGTTTACACACGCACAAACACATTTATAATAATGCACACACACATTTGAGAGTACTGAGATCCATAGGTGTGCACTTGGCAAATGGCCATGGAGGCTTTACAAGGCTAGCCCATGAGAATACACTGGCATCATGCCACCTGACGATACTCCCCAGTGTGTCTACTGAGTATAGTCACTGGAGTGATCCCCAGGGTGATTATTCTATTCCCCATCCACTCCTCCATATTTCTCTTGAAGGGGGCCAGTGATGTGATCTGCTTGACATGTATGTGATGTCTATTCCATTGCGTGGCCAGTCTCTGGGTTGTGAACCTGTCCCTCCAGCATATCCTGTTGATTGTGAGGATGGGGTTGAGATATCAGGGGCATGTTGTGTGGACAAATTTGTTTCTTCAGATGTAGCATTCCTGATAAGGTTAGGTTAGACTTGGCTGTGTATGTCAGACAGAGATCGCACCTAAGTAGCCAATATGAGACAGAGATTCACTGGAGTTATTGGAGTCTGTCCATATGGGGCATGTGTGTAGTACCTAAGATCCTCTTTGTGACGTACATTTGCAGCCTCTCCTGTTGTTGCAGGTGTCCAGTGGGGTACATGGCAAATGGGCCATAGTACACATTGATTGGCCTACTGAAGGGAGAGTACAGGGAAACACTGTCCTTTTACTTCCCGGATTCAACACCCTTAGTCAGGACAAATGACACATAGAAGGACTTTCGGAAGACAGTGGCACTGTAGTGGTCAACAGAGAGCTCACTGTCAACCTGTGTTCCCCAGTTCCCCTATACCAACATCAGTGTTCAGTGGACAACCATCAGTGTATTACTTTATGGGAACCATGTCATCCCCAAAGGGGATGGTGGCACATCATCTGGCTTGAGCTATGTCCACGGTTCTGACAACAGCCATAGGTCTCATGGAGGCCTTTGTGAAAGATGTCAACCTCACATGCAGGGGGTAATAATAGCACCCATCTTGTAGTCATATGCAAACATTGTCAGCCAGTGCACCTTCATATTGGGCTGGTCCTCAGAGGTGTGGATCCCAAACATGAGGGGAACCCAGGTCCATAACCTGTGGGACTCCACTCATGACTGTTCAGCAGTCTGACATGGAGTCCGCTGCTTTCACAATGTGGGTTCTATCTGCAAGCCAGTTTGCAGGCAACCTACTGATGTAGGGGTTGTTGCCTACCTGAGTGTGCTTGTGTATTATTCCTGAGTGGGGAGTGATATCCAAGGATTAGATGGGCTGCCTATCTTGATATCTCTTCCATACTGTCACATAGTTATTGCACATGCTGCAATGCTTATAGGGCTGCAGAGTGTCTACAGGTCCCTCTACAGTGGATGACAACTGTGGGCCTTGTAATGTGGACACTGGGACATGTACTTGGTGGGCAACAACAAAATGCAGCAAAACCCACCTCCCCAATGGATATGGTTCTCACACAAACACAACAACCCCCCCCAACAGACAGGATACTGTTCTTGCACACACACACACACACACACGCACACACACACACACACACACACACACACACACACACACACACACACACATACACACACACACACACTTGCCAGGACTGAGATTAGAGGCCTACCTATTGCTACTATAGTGCTACACATTTATTGCACATGACACAGAGCTTATAAGGTTAAGGTTGTCCAAAGGTACTTCTAAGGTGAAGAACATTACCAGCCCTTGTAAAGTATGGCAATGGGCGATGTACTGGGTGAGAAATACTTTAAACTACACATATACACACACATTTGCCAGAACTGGGATTAGAATTCCTATCTAACTAGTTGCTTATAACTATAGTGTTATGCAGTTATCGCACGTGCCACAGAGATTATAGGGCTGAGACCTGATGAAAGGGACTTCTAAGATGACTGCTATCTGCAGGAATGCTAAAGTAGGGCAATGGGAAATGTATTGGGTTTGAATGGACGCAAACTCTTTAACACACACACACACACACACACACACACATATATATATATATATATATATATATATATATATACACACACATACACACACACACACACACACACACACACACACACACACACACACACACACACACACACACACTGAACATTGCTTCAGTACCTCGTGACATACCTCCTGAGATCATCACAGTGATTTACCAGAGGAATACAGGAATACAGGATGGATGATGCACACACCAAAATTATGGGCCAAATGCTAGACATTCTTGCACAATCCAGCCTGTTGAGAGGTGTGCCTACAACCAAGTGACTGCTGGAGCTGTTGAAATGGTCCAGCACCGTGGTGATATATTACAATGGTGGAATCTCTGTGCATTTCTGTTCTGGCATGGTATGATTTCCAATCCACGGTTGGGTAATATAAGTCAGGCAGGATCAGGGTGACAGGCAGACTCCATATAGATTTGTAGGGGATAAGATTTGTGGGGGGGGTGTCCTGGGTCAGATATGTTGGCCTATGGCTACCAGTATTTTACATAGGGGTCTTCTCAAAGGTTGACTGCACTTGGAGGGTCTTGTGTGTGTCAGACTGTTTAACCAGCCTGGAAGTGTGTGTGTGTCTCACATATATGTATGGCCCACCTCATACGGCTTGGTTGGCCATATTTTGGGGTCAGGATGTTGCATAAGATAAGTGATCAGGGAAGGGTGTGTTACTCCCCATGGCTGTGGGCCAGGGTTCTGCGGGTGCAAATATGTCACCATCTTCCAGGGTTAGGACTGACTGCAATGAGTGCTTTCCCATGTTTAGACTCCTTGCCCTGCCTGTTGACTGTACAGAGTTTCACAGACTGTCCAGATTCATGACTCATATATTTGGTTGGTTACCAAAACAATTGTGGTTGTCAAGAAAAAGTGTTTTGCAAGTCACTCAGGGTTGAAGTCAGATATTACTGACAGCTGACATTGCATTTTCAGACTTCTTACCCTTCAGACATTCCATGCTAATACAATCGTTCCATCAACTTTCTAACATTATTAGAGCACTATTTTAAAGGTCTCCTTTTCTTTGGACCTTTATCACCCCATTATTCATGGCTTTGTCCAGAATTCTGGCTCTCTGTGACTGGCAGGTTTGCTCCTAGCAGTTAGCAGTATGGCCTTTCTTTGCATTTTATAGACTGTGTTATGTGGGTGTTATGGACCCCATGACACTCCCTAACAGGGCACTGTGGTTGAGTCATGGTCATTTGCCAGATGCCTGTAGGCCAGGTGTGGCAGATGCAGGCCATATGTAGCAAGGAAGTGCATTTTGATGATCATATGTTCCCAGGCTGCCAGGCAGTGGACACCCCTGGGATGGCACCAGTAAGTTGACTGGGTGCTACTGACAATTGCTTTCTGTTCATGCCATCAGTCTAGTTGACAGCTGGATGCTGCTTAAGGCTAGGGATGTGTTACTGTATTTCTATGGGACTATGGGGGGGTGACACATCTGTACACAATACACATTTGCACAGACTGTGTGATATTTGCTTAACATTTTGGTCCCATTTAGCATAATGGTGTGCCCTATCTTTGAGACTACAGGCATAACAGTATCAACCACAGGTCAGATTGTTCTGGCATAAACATTTTTAGTTTCAGACTTCTTAACTTTCAGAGCCATACTGCCACTGCCAGACCTGCTGTGATATCACTGTGTTAAGTCTGTAGGTGGGAATTCCATGGACGTTGCCATGTGAGGGCCTTTGCCAGACATTTATGTATAGTTTTCTACAGCTGATCTGCTGGGTGAGGCTGGGGGTGAGTATGGGACCCCACTTTGACATCCATGCATGTGACCTATGACCCCACCCCAATTATTTGGCTCACCACATATACTGCAGTGGTATTTGTCAACTAGGGTGGTACTGCATAGTGTAGGTAATCCAGTACTGGGCATACACTTCCTGCTGTCCCACATAGCTGTCAGTTGTCTGCTGCTATCCCAGTAAGCCATCCCATTCGCTTGCATGCTTGCAAAAATACCATAGATATGCTATCAGAACATGCTACTCCATTCATTTATTGTTAAGAAGACTGACTTACCTTGTGCCTGAGGCAGTTGTGAGGACGGTGCTTGAAGGCTGACTATGTCGGATGCACTTAGTACACTGCCTATCCATGGTAAAGTATAGGTTGTGTGATGTTTATCCATCCATTTTACTGTGTGTGCAAGTCAGAAAGAGAGAGAGATATCAGTCCCTGGGCCCTACAGCATCAGTGTATGTCCTATGTGTTGCCAGGGCATACTGGGCATGCCTCCATCTGCCTACAGAGGCAGGCTCAAAATGTTCCTCCTACAAGTCCCTCTGTGCTTGTGGAGACCTTGGCAGTGGTGGGGGGCTGTGTTGCCCTTCCCCGTTTTGTTCCTGCTGCAGCTGTTTCCACAGGATCATATTGTGTAGCATGGCACATACTATGAACATGTGTGCACATGTGGCTGGAGAGTACTGTGAGGCTCCACCGGATATGTCAAGGCAGGGGAACCATGACCTGAGCATCCCAAACACATGCTCAGTAATGATCCTGGTTTGTGCATGTGCCTAATTATGGTGTTCTTGTGTGGGTGTGTGTGCAGTACTGATAGGTGTCATCATCCACAGCTCCAGTGCGTAGCCAGCATCCCCCACCAGATAACCATATGGGATGTCCCCACTGGCAAATGCCTGGTACAGCTGTGATGAATGCCAGATGTGGGAGTCATGATAGCTTCCAGGGCTGCCAGCACACACATTCATGATAATCCCCTGGGCATTGCACACAACCTGACAGTTGATGGAGTGGAACCTCTTTTGGTTTAGGTAGCTTCTACCTTGGTCACTGGGTGGTACTTTGATGTGGATGTGCATGCAGTCTATGGCACCCAGTACCTCTGGGTATTCTGCTACATGGTGGAAGAGACGCATATTGCTGGCCCTCTCCTCATGGGTGCTGGGGAAGTAAATGTGCTCAGTGACATGTGGTTGCATGGCATCCAGGAACTGGTGGAATATCCTGGATGCAGATGCCTTCTAGACTCCCTTGATATCCCCAGTTGGTCTCTGGAAAGTACCTGTAGCTAGTACTCTTAAGGCTACACATACCTTGGTATCCACTGGGATGGGTTCCCCTCTGTTGGTTCTGGGTCTGAGGTGAAGCCAGGACAGCTCAATGAGTTGCTGAAGTATGTCCCTGTCCACCCTGTAGCACTCCACTATCTCCAGATCATGTAGCCCCTGGTAGGTTACCCTGGGTCTGAACACTCTTCTCTTCTTCCTCGGTCTGAGTCGGTTGTCAGCATTATCCTCCTCAGTGCCCTTGGCCTCTTGCACATACTGATAGATCAAAGCAACAGCAGCCTCTAACATTTTTTTGCTAGTTGTATCAATTAAAATTCCCCTGTATGTGTGCACCTATAGTGCAGAGTTTATGGGAAACCCAGACTGAAAGGTGTTTGCATAGTTTATAGTGGTGTGCTGCAGATGCTGCCTGTGTGATTGGCTGACTTTGTGACATTCCACCTGCCAGCTATTTTACTTGTATTTGAATGCCTGTATTTTGCTATTTCCCTTTCTTTTCCCCCTTCCCATTTCCGCCCCTTTTAAGCCCTGAGGCATGGCGCACAAACTCACTGCCTAAATGTAAACAGTGTTGCTATTTTCGTTTTTTTTTTTTTTTAAGTCCCAGTGCGGACCGCACACACATGTTTAGATAAGGTAAACACATTTTAGCAGAAATGGCCCTCCCCTGGATGCAAACACGGTCTTCATTTCATGGAGTAAGACATTACAGCCTCAGACACATCCCCTTGCTTAGCTCTTCTTAGCTAAGTGCAAACCCGGGCAACGGAGCTCCAATGTGCTTACTGCAAGCATGACACACCCCTTTTCATGTTAGCTGCTCCTCCTGCCTACACTATCCTGTTCTAGCACCTACATGGTTAGGTGCAATGTGTGGACTTAGAATATTTTGTGATTCAGTAAATTTCCCTTCATTTGTATACCCCACTGCCTTAGTCCATAGTTACTGCTCTGACATAGAGCCTTTCTCCTTGACAACCAGTTTTCCCTGGTAATGTTTTGATTCTGCATGCCATTGACTATAATGTCAAAAATGCAGATTTCCCCTAAAATTGAGTTTTAATATATTTTTTTATTTTTCGGCACAATCCCATTTGCGGGCCACTGCCCTATGCTTAAACAGTCAAGATCGGCAAAAAAAATACTTTGATCATGCCAATGGCCATATATTTGGCATTGGCATGCCTAAAGTTTATAATACATGCTTTTATTTGAGCTGTCATGTCTCCTTTTTGTTATTTGCAGAAATGTGTTTGGTTAGTAACCGAACACATTTCTGCAACTTGCACTGTTCCTACATGGATGCCTGCCTGCTTCCTGAATCACTAATTTACCTCATTTGCATTTTTTTCACCAGCGAATGAGATAATTAGCATTCTGCATGGCTTTCCATGCAGGAACAGTGTTGGCAGGCTTGTGCACATCAGATTGACTGTTTCCTGAATCGCTCGGCAGCCATATTCCATGCAGGAGCGGCTACACTGTTCCTGCACAGAGATTTTTGTTTAATGAATCCCCAGGATAAAATCCTACTCCCAGTACCCATACAAAACAGCAGAAAAAATTCCAATAGTTAAATACAGAATGAGTGCACTCTCCCGTAAGTTAAAATAACTGCCTCATTTAAATAAAAGACACAATACAGATTGCACCTTGCCTAAGTTGTCTGTCTAGTATTGCATTTGATAGGGATAATATAAATAAATATTGCACTTAATTGAAATTTGTATGGTATATATTATACAACAGACTATAAGTATTTGTGAGGAAAAAAAGAAACACTTGACAATGTCCAGTTCTCTGGGATTTATCCCCGAGTCCAGAAGTCTGATCACTGTTGGGTAGCAACTGTTGTTGAATCTGGTAGTCCTGCAGCGGATCCTGCCATATCTTCTACCAAATGCCAGATGCTTAAACAGTGCATGCACTGTATGCATGGTGTCTTATATTATTTTGATGGCTCTTTTGATGCTTCTTGCAGAGAAAAGTTGTATAAATTGAAGACTGGTACCTGTTACCTTTTCTGCAACCCTCATTACTCTCTGTAGTGCCTTCTTTTCTGTAGCTGTACAACTTCCAAACCACACTGTGAAATTGCTGATGAGGATACTCTCAGTAGCACCTCTGTAGCAGGTGGGGAGCATATGTGGCAGGAGATTAGCTTTCTTCAGCCTTCTCAAAAAATGGAGGTGTTGGTGCACTTTCTTGATCAGCTGGCTGGTGTTTCTTGATCACAAGAGATCCTTTGATATGTATACACCTAGGAATTTCATACACTTAACCATCTCTACACTCTCACTATTGATCATGAGTGCTGGATAGTTTGTTTTCTTTTTCCTGAAGTCGATGATATTCTTTGGTCTTGCTTACATTCAGATTAAAGTTGTTCCCCTCACACCAATTGATCAGAGATGCCACCTCCTCTCTATATGCTCTTTCATCCTCCTTTGTAATGAGCCCTATGACTGTGGTATCATCAACAAATTTGATGATATGGTTGGACTTGTGCTTTGCATAGCAGTCATGGGTGAATAACAGTGGACTGAAAACACATCCCTGTGGAACCCAGGTATTAATCTTGATATACTTTGATGTGTTCTTACCTGAACTCACTCTCTGTGACCTCTGAATCAGGAAGTCCAGGATCCTGTTACAGAGATGTTTACTGACTCTTATATATGCCAGTTTTTCTGTCAGATGCATTGGTACCACTGTATTAAATACTCAGCCGAAATCTATGAACAGCATCCTCACATAGTTGTCATTGCCCTTAAGATATTCAAGAGAGCTGTGTAGCGCTAATGATATGGTATCAGCCATGGATCTTTTAGCTGTGTAAGCAAACTACATTGGGTCAAAATTGGGAGATATGCCTGATGGCAAATGCTTTTTGATCAGCTGCTCAAAACTCTTCATAACAGTGGGTGCCAGAGCAATTGGTCTATAGGCATCATGGCTGGAGTGGGAGGTTTTCTTAAGCAATGGAATGATGTTTGTTTTCTTGTAGCATAAGGCTACTTTTCCCATGGCAAGAGAGGTGTTAAATATGTCTGTGAGTACTGTGCACAGTTGATCAGCACAGCCTTTTAACACCTTGTCCTGTATGCTGTCTGGGCCAATAACCTTCCTGGGGTTCACCTTCCTTAGCTCTCTTCTCACTTCCTCTGTATTAAGTTTGAGCACAGCATCCATGTCATTAGTGGGTAGCTTTAATGTCAGCCTGTTGTTTCTCTCCTCCAGTCTTCCAAAAAAGGTATTCAAACTGTCCAGGAATTTGATGCTGTCCTCACACTGTGCTTACCTGATTTTCTAGTCAGTGATCGCCTGTATGCCTTGACATAATCCCCTCCTATCCTTCATTTCATCAGAGTGGCTCTGCACCCTTCTGCCATACTCCCTCTTTGCCTCCTTTATACATCTCCTCAGATTGCCTCTTCCTTCCCTTTGGGCTGCTTTGTCCTTAGCCCTGTAAGTTGCATTTCTCACCTTCAGAAGCCCATATACCTTGGGAGTGAACCATGGCTTCTGGTTAGCTCTGATAGTGATGGTCTTGTTACTTGTTACTTCATCAACGCAGTTTGAAATATATGACATCACAACCTCTGTGTATTCATCTATGTTCAGTTGCTAATTTACTATGGCTGCCTCCTTTAACATATCCCAGTTTGTTCTTTCAAAGCAGTCTTGGAGGGCCTCCATGGCTCCTTTTGGCCAGACCCTGATTTGTTTCTTTGTGGAGTTCTCCCTAATCAGTGTCAGTTTGTAGGCTGGTGATAACAAGATGGTACAATGCTCATAGTTTCCCATTTGTGGATGTTGCACTGCCTTGCAAGCATTCTTTAAGTTTGTAAACACTTTGTCCAGGATATTACCACCCCTTGTGGGACTGTCCATATACTGATGGTAATGTGGGAGTACTTATTTTAGATCTGCCTTATTAAAGTACCCTGCTACCACTTGTACAGTCAGGATTCTTGCTCTGCAGCTCACCTATATGATTGCATAGTTTATTTAGAGCCTCGGTGGTATCAGTACTGGGTGGGATATACACCATTGTGTTACACTTCCCCATTCAACTCCCTGGGCAAGTAAAATGGTCTGCATCTGATGGATGGAAACTCTGTAAGTTCTCACAGCAATGCAATAGTACGATTTCAGAGTTACTGCACCATCTTTTCTTAACACAGATACAGACTCCTCCTCCTCTGGCCTTTCCATACACTGTATGTTTTCTGTCGGCACAAAACAGTGTGAGACTCTCTAAGTTTACTGCATTGTCTTTTATCTTGCCATGCAGCCATGTTTCAGTAAACATAAATAACCAAGTATTTCTCACCTTGTTCTTATTGCAGAGTTTCAGTCTAAAGTAGTCCATTTTGCTATCCAGTGCTCTCTCTCGTTAGCCAACAGTATTGCTGGTAGTGCAGGCCTGTAAGGGTTTGTTTTTAGCTTAACAGCAATACCTGCTCTGCATTCTCTTTTCCTTATTATTTGACATCTTTTTCTTTTTTCCTTGTCCAGCATGTTCCAAAACCTTCTACCAGTTTCAGGTATATTAGAGTGTGTACAGTTAAAATACCAAGCTGTTATGACTCTGTGAAAGGTGTAGATCCCAAATACTGAACAGACTTCAAGGCATCAATCCAGCAACATGTAGATGTCAACTGTTTAATTTCTAGTAACTTCTGTCTTCTGTAACTTATTGTACCTCCAACTGAAAGTGCAGAAATTAATTTTTGAGGGTTTTTTGTGCAAAAGAAGACAAAATATGCGTATCTGTAGAATGAGCTGACAGCTGCTGCCCCCAGGGCGCCAACATTTTTTAAATAATATATTTTGGGCCATTCTGATGTTTCTAAGAGTCACATTTTGTTAGAAGGGGTACTGTTTGTTTCTAAACATTGTTATAGTTTCATTTAGATAATCAGATGCATTACTGATGAAAGTGCAATGTGGCTATGCTTAGGTGCATTACTTTTACTGTTCTGTCTGAGCCCCGTCACTAATGTGTTTCCCTTCTATACATCAGCTGGCCAGATATTTCATCAAGCATGTACTATGTAAGGTAAATGATAATGAGGAAAGATACTAAAATTTCTTCCCAAAACAGTATTAATTTCCTACATGCACAGCATGTTTTTCTGCGTGTGTATGTGTGTGCTTGTTGTGCATGTGTGCGAGTGTGTTTATGTATGCATGTATGCACAATGCATAGGTGTGTGTATATGTATGTGTATGTGTTGAAATCTTGAAGTGCTTTCCTTTCTTGAAAAACATTAAATGAGTGAGCCTGCAAAGTAGATTCTTTGTAACTATTCCCTCATTTAGTAGATCTTCCCATTTCTTATATAACAACAAATCTTTTTTGACATGCATGCATTGCATGACAGATTATGTCTTTTTTCTTCTTGTTCTCTGCACAGCTATAACCTCTTTCATAACAATGTTCTTACTGCAAGTCAACATATTATATCTTCTTGATGAGTAACAACATTTTGTGGAATAGCTGTATTATCTGTTCACATGGCATCATCCAGTCTCTGATGTGATGTTTTAAACCAGTGCATTCCACACGCCCAAACAAATCAACTCGCAAACAAATAAAAAAATTACATATATATATATATATATATATATATATATATATATATATATATATATATATATTAACAAAAGCTTGGTTCATTTATTTATTTCTATCATTGGCTGAGATAGTCCAACTGGGCAAGATTCCTTTTTAGTGGAGGCCCAGGGAGAAAAGCTCCATGTTTACATATTAAAACATAAAACAGAAACATAGCACATTATTACAATTTCAAACTAAATAAAGTGGGTTTGTGTAATACAAAAAGTTTCCAAAAACATACACTGGCATGAGCAAAAGAAAAGAAACAAATGACAAGACATATGATATATACAAAAATAGAGGGCAGAAATGGGTCTACTCAAGTAGACAGAATTTTCACTTACCCAAATTTTATTTTACCAAGAAGACAAAACCAAACTATCACTAAATTGAAACTAAACAATAACAAAATGTTTAACTGGGAAATGAGACACTTGGCCAACATGCTGAAATTTGCCCTTTTCCCCATGGTAGTGTAATCCTGGATTTGGTATATTTAGTTAGGGGTGTATGAAGGGTGCAGTCCCTCACATTGGGGGGTGTGGGGTGTAGCCCCTCACCTGGGTGGGTTTGAAATAGTGCAATGTATGTTCAGTTTTATTGTTTGCCAAACGTCTCATTTCCCAGTTAAAATTTTCAGGAGTGTGTAATTTCGATTTAGTGACAGTTTGGTGTTATTGTCTCGGTAAAATAAAATTCAGGTAAGTGAAAATTTGTTCTCCTCTAGTAGACCTGCAGAAATTCACATGTTGGCTACATTTAAGTGGAAAAGAGAATGGTTATAGGAATATACAGTTAGTGTTATGAAAGTATATGATTATTTCAGAAAAGGACAATAAGTTTTATGTTTGTAGGCAGTATGTTCATCTAGGTGCATAGTCAACACTGACTATGCATATATTGTAATCATCAACTTCCTTCTTTGGAGAGTATGCTTTTTTTAAATGATTATGGCTTGGAAAGACTAAATATGTAAGTGGCTGATATTTGATATATTAAGCAATTCATTCTGGCGAGCAAAATAATACATAAAAAGATATTTCTAATGCATTCTTTCAAACTAATGCAACATCTCTTGAGAGATGCCCTACATACAGTATTTCATCAAAATGAAGCTTAAGCCAGATGTGGCCAAGCAGTTTTGTGGGATTAACTTTTCCGTGAACCGAGTAAAGTATTAACCAAACCATAGAGTCTATTTCTCTTCACTAAATGTGCTTGACAGCTTGACAATGATAGCTGACTTTAGACAAGAGTTCTTCCAATGCTGTGGTCTTCTGCTTGAAATAATTAAGTGGTGTCTTGCCAGTTTTGCTTTCTGTATATATAAGATGGGATTCATAATTTATATTTAGAACACTGTAGATTGTAAGTTATGATTTTTAATGGCAAGGTTGTTTATAATAGATCTGTTTTCTACAAAGTACTGTAGTTTCTGTTTTTCTTTTTGTATGCTAACGGCTATACAACATTGCAGAAAAATGGTTCCATTCTTGCAGATCCATTCCTTCATACCTGACAGATGTCATAATTCATAACCCCTCAAACCTAGCAACAGTGGGTATTATAATCAACTATACTGAATGTACATATCTCATCCATAAAAAAAGAAAATGTGCATTTATTTTTCTGAATTAATCAGTCAGGTTGTCAATAACAGATGTCCCTGTCTCCCTTTCTGTTTTTTTTTCTTATCATTTAGTTGCAAACCTATGAACATATGAGTAATAAAATTCATAGCACTACCATTGACAGAAAAACTGGAAAGTAAGAAAATAAAAGTATGCTTTTATTTTGCACAATGATCAACAAATTCTGGAAACTATATACTAGTTAAAAAGAAAAAATGAAATGCCGATTGACTGCGAGAAAATACTGGAACACAGGGGTGACCTGATACATTTTACTGGGTTAAAATAAGTTTAAACCATATCTGCTCTAGCACTGGCACTAACATTAGACTTTTCTTAGATCCTCATGAAGGAAACCCTCATGTCACTTCAAAAGATTGATTATCTGCATTGCAAAACATATTTTATTCTAGTAAAATGTATTGTTGTGTCATATCTGTGTTACAACCTGTACCATACACAATTAAAGTTTTGATGAAGGGCTCATCGTATTATTTCAAAAGCTTGACTCTCTCTGTTGTACAATCTATTTTATTTTGATGAAATGTGCAATATCAGCTAAGTGCCTCAGCCAGATACAGCTAGTAATCAGAAAACGTTGCATATGCTTATTTAAAGGATTTAAAAATTCTAAATATTCACAACTATAAAATGTTTTTCAAAATACTAGTAATTATATACAGAGATTGCTTTCTGAAGCAAACAATTATTAGTGAACTCAATGTTTAATATTTATATATATATATATATATATACATATATATATATATATATATATATATATACATACATACATATACACATATATATATATATATATATATATATATATATATATATATATATATATATATATATATATATATATATATATATATATATATATATATATATGCACAACACACACACACACATATGTATATATGTGTGTGTGTGTGTGTGTGTGTGTGTGTGTGTGTGTGTGTGTACAGTGAAAATTACACTACTAATGTCTGGATTCAATAAAGTTCACAAAATCTGTTGCATTACCCCAATATTAGCAGAGAAGCTACAGATAGCTATGTAATATGTAAATATGCCACAGTGAACTTAGAATGTCTCGGCACACAACATAGTATCTCAGTAGTATCGGCGCACTGTATATCAGTCACAGGTCCTCCGTAAATCATGAAAAATTGCTGTCAAAGCATGATGTACATTAGCAAAGTTATAGGAAGAATCTCACAATCTAAGCAGCCTGACACATATCTATAACAGAGCATCTCCAATAAGCTTACAGACAGCTACAGAATATCTAAGTCCATTATTATAAAATTATGCTAGCTATCACTTACAGATTCTGATGGGATCTGTAAATTTTTCTAATAAAAAGTTAATAAAGGTAAAGGGCAATCACAGTCACATCACCACAGCTAATAGTAACTAACAATGGGTGCAGAACATGTGTGAGCAACACAGGTACTGCGCATACACAAGGAAATAGGGAGATAGAAAAGGAGATGTGGGGTATGAGTGAAGAAGAGGGACACACAAGAGGTATGCTGGAACAGGAAAATCTGAGGGACAGTCAGAGGGGTACAGGCAATGCTTTTCTGGTAGGAATAGGCCCCATTTTTTTTTAGTAATGAAGGAAAGGCAAAGATAGGAAAGAAGGAGTAAAAGGCCATCACAACAGGTATACCAATAGAACAACTATCACAACACATGACAGACAATGGTTTGAAAAAAACAGTAAGGATGAGTAAGTTACACAGATGGCACATTGTACAACAAAGGCAATGGAAAGTTGGAAAACTGGGTTGGGATGCATGCCAGTCACAGTGAAATGTAGAAAACTATATCTACCTATGCACTATCACATTATGACATGTTGCAAACTGTGTAGCACTCATACCTGGATGTGAATGACCAATGGTAGACGTGTGTTGTAAGGTAATAAATAAGGATTACAGTACATATTGGATAAATAAATACATATGCAAGTAGCAATGCAACTGTAAGCCAAGCAGCATTACAGATGAACAAATGCAGATGTTGGAATGCTAGATAATTCCAGCAGAGGACAGAACATCTGACCATGAATGTGAAAGACAAACAACCAAGCACAGTGCCAAACAGCAGTACTGCAAAAAAGCAACAAACTGGGGGTCTATATCAGATGTTTGAAGTTTTACTACTTCGAATCAGTATACATCAAACACTACTGATCGAAATAGTAAAACATTGAATCACCATTAAAACATTTTTTAAAACAAAACAAATAAAACAAAAGGGTGTAGGCAGGGCGGTAATCCCCCTTGCACAACACACCCCTCGCTACTTAAATATACCAACTCCTGAGACCACACTACATTGACGTAAACGGAAATCTCCCCTTACAGAGATTTCTGTTTACATGTTCAATATTCTAAGCGTTCGCCATTGTCGTGTTGACAATATCAGATTCGATATTGTTGGCTTTCAACAATGTAATATAGACCCCAAACTGGCTGCTACCTACACAAGTAGGTATATACAACACAAACAAATCTGTAATGGAATGCACGTCACACACACACATGCCATGTCAAAGACAACACATAGGTGTAGGCATTTATGTATGACTGTCAGTGGGCTAACCAGAGCTTACATGAAAGCAATGTCAGTACACCTACACACACCAATGACATGCAATAATAATATATGTTCACAAATCTAACAGTAGAGCTACATAAAAAATATCAAATTGGGAACATGAATTTTGACAACATTCAGTTGTCACAATGTAACAGAAGAGTATAATGAGAACAAGGATGTATTGCAAGCAGTAGCCAGTGAGTGTGTCCATATGCTGTGCATCTGTATGATGGCCATAGAGCTGGCACATGTTAACCTTATAAACAGACTAATAAATGGCAATGGACAATATTTCCAATAGAGGCAAACATATCTGCAAGATATATTATATGCCTGCAAAGAGGAAGGAAGTTGGACAACATGGGCGTACATCAAGCAAGATAATGATACACATTACAAATGCATGTGTACACCACATAGGGTGCTGATGAAGCCAACACAAAATACATTTAAGCAAATGACAAATGTATGTCACATGGGAAGACTGCATTGCTGACATCAACAAAAATGGACATGTATAAATCACACATACACAGTATTGTGCTATCATGTAACATCAGCAGGCAGAGGTAAGAAAGCTACAATTTTGAATCACATACACATATACTGTTGTGCCAATGTGGAATAAATATCTGCTGTTACTGGTTATGGACCCTGCTCATCACTGAGCAGAGGACAGCCCTGTGAGCAACATTACAGTACATCAACATTATGTCAGTGACTGCTTACATGTTGAAGGTACAACAGTGTTTCACTATGGATTGGATTATGTGAAGTCACATGTACATAACTCATTGATTATGTATGCCATTTTCCCCGATCACCAAATGTTAAATAAATAAAATAAATACATTTGCCAAAAGGTATGAATTTATGTGAATAACAAATGTAAGGGGAAATGTAACACAGACCAAATGTAGCATACTGTACGTTTACTGAATACATTATCATTACCACAGTGTACATATGAATGTTACAGTGGTGGTCTATGGAGTCAGTAAAGGAGGACTGCCCATATGACATACATTTGTATAACCCAACATAGCATCAGCATTGCCAACCCATGCCACATAACATGACATCATGCCAGTGGCCAGCGTGACAACTGTCATCCAAAACACATGGGCAAGGACATGTCCTTCTGTTGCACATACATGATACAGTAGTACACAAATCATAAGTATACCAATGTGGTAGTGCTGAACTATGGGCAACATGTTGTTTGTGAGTTTATGTCACTAACACACTTTTACAATGGAATTGTTGCAGCAGTAGCTGCATGTTAACTGCTGACGTTCATGGAAAGCTGAATTATGAAGGAAAGTCTAATGTGTTAATATATGACACACACACGTTGAAACACTCTGTTAAATGTAATGCAATGTCTCCATTGTATGTTTAGACCTGTAACATATAAGAATGGCAGTTAAATGTCATGGATGCACAAGAGTGCATATACAGTCCAATCACTGATATGCCAAACAGCATGGTGTCAACATTACACAATTGGATCACACAGGCAATAGTTATGGACCTGAGGCATCGCCCTAATGGGAATGAACATCATGAATGATCTCTCAGGCTGTCTCCTTGAATTAGTCACACATAGGCCATACCATATGCTGAAAAAAAATTCCCCATCATGTCCTTCATCTGTACGAAACACATCTGTCACCACCTCCTGGATCTGCTCCCAGTAATCATTTTGTTGGTGTTTCTGATATCATCTGTGCCTGGGTGGAACAGGAATGATGGTGTATGCAGGTCCTGCTTCCTTGTCATCATCTTCATTGTCGTCATGGTTGTCAGTGGCCCAGCATGCAGTCATCGCTGATGTTTGACTGGTGATCACTCATTGATCCTACTTTCTGTCAAGATGAATTACAACACAGGATAGAAATTATAAATGCATACCTAGTACTATCTGTCTGCATAACATAACCACTGTAGCACAACAAACAGGCAGAAAACAGTCCTCAGGAAATGTTACAACACGTTATCACTATTGTCCACTGTACCACCATATGCAATGTTATGTCAGTAATAAAAACCATTACAATGAAAAACCAATGTCTAGCAGGCCAAACATTCTTATGAAAATCATAGCTGACATTAAATTGAAGCTAGTGTGCACATCTAAGAGACATTAACATCCCATCCATAAGTGAGTTCTACATATCAGAATATGACGAATGAAGGTATATTAGCATACATTGAAGGTCTCATTTAAAACAAAATTCTAGATGAAATGGTGAAAACATTACAAAGCAGCACAATTATAATCAACGGATTTGCTACTAGTGGATGGCTCTTCATGTACACAACACCTTCCTTATGTCACATTATCTATACATATAGACATGACCAATAATGGAGCATGTCAGGAACACTGTATCCATCACATAATGTGAGCAGCTTACTCAAGGTGGGAAATGGCATGCATAACACAGCTTACTAGTGGAAATCATGACATGACCTGAACAGTTGTTTATCAGCCAACTTTAAGCATGGCAAGCATGACAACATAACATTAGTATTGCGACCTGCACTGTTTTTAATGTCTGCCTCAGTAAACTGTCCAGCTGAGTGTCTGACAGGATATCAATATTTCCATTATTTTTCCCTTGCATGTGTTCCCTGAGCAGTTATGTCTGTATGTGAATGTCAAAACAGCTGAGCCAGACAGCATTGTCATTGGCTGACCCCACATCATTCTAAATAGTAATAATGTCCAGTCAAACACAGTGGCAGCCTTTGGCACATGAGAATCTAGTTTATGATGTACAAACATTACTGTCTGTCAATTGTATGCATGACCTGCCTACACTTATTAGCAATCACTGCCCTGCAAAATGCAAATATTCTGATGTTATTTACTGATCATGAAATGGTGAAAAGAAATGCTTATGTACACATGGCATGCCACGCAGTCTCCCAATGACACTGAACACTGATACAGCAGACACTAATTCAGTATGTGAATAAGCAGGATATATATAACAGAACAGTCACTGAGGACCACATCCCCATGTACCAACATACATTACAAACAGCAAGCAAAACCTTATAAACTTGTATGTAAAACATCTACCATAATGTCAGTATGACAGTTACACATGACTGACTGTTATTTAGGTTGTGACCTACATTTCAAAAACTATCTTCAGAAAACATGACTTGCTGCTAATAATACTTAAATGTACTTGTATTTAAATCAGACTTGTAAGCACAGGTATTGTGTGAGTATTGCACTTACCTTACTGATGCATTATGGGTATTCCTGCATTATTAGTAATATACATGGTAATGGCACAAATATAAACATGTAACAATGATCATATACATTTTATTTAACAAAACAGATAAAGTAAGCAACATACTTCTCTCCCTCCACTCCTCTTCCAGCTTGTACTTCCACTTGATCCACAAGGCATGTTTACGAGTCCTGTCCTCATCATCTGCAAAAACAAAACAGCAGATATGAATGTTGTAGTCCTCAAAGAGCAGTGATATACATTGCTCAAATTAGGTTCTAAACAATTTTCTGTTGAATGACATCATAGAATCACCAAACACATTTTGGAATGTTGCACACACAATCCTTTACATCTTGGAACAGAATTGAACACTGAGTGCAGGACCTGAAATTCAATTCTGCAGCTCTAAGCTATGCCAACACTCTAACCCTGACACTTCCCTGCCTAACTAAGCCATATTGCTTGACAGTATATGGTGAGAATGCAGTGAAAAGACTTGGAGTTATGAATGTGTAGGGATATATGGTGAGAATGCAGTGAAAAGACTTGGAGCTATGAATGTGTAGGGATATATGGTGAGAATGCAGTGAAAAGACTTGGAGATATGAATGTGTAGGGATGGGTTACTAATATATATCATGGCTTAGGCTTTACAGAGAGGGCAATGTGCTGAGCATTTAGGAAAATAAGTTGCAAATATGAATGCATGTCAGCAGACTAGTCATAACTGATAACAGAAAATGAAAACTTTCATCCCTCCCAACATAGAACACTGTCATGTATCATATAGCTGCTGTTAACAGGCAACTACAATGTGCTGTACATCAGGGACACAGTAATGTATTTTATCTGGAAGAACTACATGTGCATATATTCACTGGCAAAGTACACGTCACAAATCAAATGCATTCATGATATTAGTGTATCTCCCTTTTCTACATTCCAACTGTATGCCTAACCATCTGACTCCCTCCAAATATAAGGATGAGAAAGTTGTTGAAGTGAATTTAATAAAGAATGACACAATTCCACATGAAATTAATCTTGCAAATGTTAGCATATTCCACAAAAGCTTTTGGCATAAATATGCCAATCTGTTTCAGTCTTTACACATAACACTATATTTAAAGAGGTGCTGTTGACAAAACCTTATGGATTACAGAGATATTCATAGAAATCCAGCAAAAACTCAAGTTATTTATAAGTATGCACAAAATAACCGTTAATCTCAATAAGCAAGTATGTAGAGCAGCATTTTTGACAATGTGTGACACAACTATAAGAATATAGTGACATGTTTCCCTTATTTGGAGTTGAACCCACATCAGGCCAAAATATACGCATGCTGGCCTGTTTCATTACAGGCTAAAGTAACAGCCAATAAATCACTGCATGTGTATATCCATATTCCTGTGGATAACAGATAAATACAGTAATGTCAGACACATAAATGATATAAGCCATCATGACCTATAACAATAACAGCTATCAACACATATTATAAATGAAAAGATATGTGTAGCCAGTCAGACAGGCATTCCTCTTGTGTTAAACAAATGGGACTGTAATAAGAATGTTCACTTCCTTAAGAGGAATGGAGTAAAACGTGTTATTTATAAGTTATTATTCACACATACATACACAAGTAGACTAGGCAATATTGCTGTAGTATTATGGATAACAAAGAAATGCATAGTCATTAGTGGCTTACTTATCAGTGATACACATCTCTAGTGGATGTATAAAACGATCTAGTTATGTGTTGGAAAACAGATGTACATCTACAATGTGCAATATTATGTGCATTATAAATATCACTGAATAAACAAACACCATGGTATTAGATCCATCACCATGTCTTCTTAATTATCCATATGAACTAATTGTCAGAACAGCTACTTAATGGTTTTAAAAGGCATGTATGTGATATATTTGGGGCACAGCTATTTCTCTAAATTCCATAGGAATGCTCAGGTATTCGTACATTTTTGACACTTACTGTAGGTATCCTGCAGCTGTTGATGCACCTCGGTGACCCTCTGATGAAGCTCCTCTGTGTCCCTCTGATGTAGGTCATCATAGTGGTGGCAAACCTGCACTCTGGTCTGGTAGATTCCCATAAATTGTCAATGCTGCCTCACAATCTCTTTCCAAATGTCAATCACTGCAAAGTCTGTAGTCTGGCTGTCATGTGATGCTCCATTCCAGTGTAGACAGTCAACATCTGGGCGTTGTCCTCCTCAGTCTAGTTGGGCACCTGGATATGTCAAAACCTCCTGGAAGTAGCCATTTTGATACTGTTGATAATGTTGATAATCCAATGCAGAAAAACGCAGACATGAAAATTGCTCACTGAGGTCTCACTCAGTTCACAGGTATCAATGGTCTGATCTTCTGTCATGTTATCAGCTCATTGGAAGATAACAGGCACATGCTACACATGGTCTGATTTAACAATACGTATAGAGTACTTGTGTGGAGCACCTTCCCGTTATGTTGAGCTATTGGTTAAAGCACCAAATTTCGAGAACGTTTGTGAGCATGCATAAATAGAATACCAAAACTTTGAATTTTAATGAACCTAATTAATTATGTATGGAGCAAATGGTACTTAAAAGATGTATGCAGCATGCAAATAGCTGTTCTTGCTTTCGGTTAAATCTGAGTCATAGGTAGCTGTAAAGGTAATTTGGGACCTGTTAGAATTGCTGTTCTGAGAAATGATAGCTCATTATAGACCTATGTTATCCCTGCTCCTTATCAAATGTATCTCTTCAAATTGATGCATTTATGGAAAATGTGTGCATTACGAAAAATGTTTGTAACTTATTGAAGTGATGTGGAATTTAACTATATGCATGCAGGTGCTGATATCGACATCAACAACAGGCAGCAATTTTCTATATGCAGTTGTACAGACAAATGTAAGTAGCAGAACTGAACAGTACATACAGATGGATTTCCGGATTTTCAGTATATCTTGCGAGTGACACCATACACTCTGTGGTGCATGAACAGAAAACTGCAGATTTTTATTTGTATGTTTCTATGTAGTATGTTTTCCTTTTGCTTTTATGGATATTTATTCATTAAGACTTCTTAAAACAAGTATTAGAACTACTGAGTCAATACAAAAATGATCCGTACTATCTGTGGCCTACTTACAAATCCTGAGGTTTGCCGATGCTTTATATAAGTCACTCAATTAATAATTTGCAGATACTCCCTGCTAATGTTGATGGTATTCACTGCTTAGTAATGATTGCGTTGATATAAGGTCATCATGTATAACATGTCGTATGATAGGTTGTTTTACACTAGTTGTCTGTTTAAGCTGCAATTGCATTACAGCTACAACCAACACACATTTCTGTTATACACATATATTTGTTTAGTATGCTAATATTAAATGCATGCAGACTGTTTGGCCCCTGTGGGATGATCCTGTTGTGTTTAGAACTCCATTCCACTGATATCCACTGTAAGGGGATCAAATACCACAAACATATATTACAAGTTATGTTGCTGTTCCAAATGTTCAGGATTCAATAAACTCTGTGTAGGAATAGTTTTATTCCTACATGGAATGAATGGTGTTCACATCTGCATAGCCATCTCAGCAGTATATATTCATGAAGGTGTGCTACTGAGAATGGATCTGCGTACACATATACTGAATGAGTGCAAGGGGTGTGTTGCAGTAGTTCTCTTAGATCCAACATGCCGCCCGCACTGAAAAAGTGTTGGACGTCAATTTTTAAGTGCTTTCAGTGTCCATGAACACTGAAAGCACATAAGAAAAGTAAAACAGTGTCTGTGGGCACTGAAAGAGTTATTAGAAATTAAATAAATGCAGGGGGTGTGTGACAGGCATTGTAACATACCCTCTGCATTGTGCAAGTGCCATAAGCACTTTACAGTACAAGTGTGTCCGCAGACACATAGCCATACCTGTAAACCTCTTAGTGACCAAACACCAGACAAAGGGCAACCAAATGAGGGACAAAGGACCAAAAATAGGGACATATTTTAAGTACAGCTCATATAAACTTAGAAAGTTGATAGAGAAGCAGGGTTTGCATTAATATAACATTTTTCCGAAGGATTAGAAGTCTGAAACTCAAATGTATACCATTATTTAGTGACTTCAATCCTGATATTGCACATACAGACTTAGAAAGTTGATAGCATGACAGGTAGTGCATTACCAAATAAGAATCACTATTAGTATTAATACATGTAATTAAAGTGACTGTATTATTTCTTTTTCATAAGTGAAGTTTAAGTGTAGCTGAGTGGGTTGCATGTCAAGGCCCTCTGCTCAGAATTGCTTAAACATCTCATAGAAGCTAATTAAAAATGTATAGCTAAAAATCCTCAATGTCAAGCTAACATAGTGGTTACAGTCCTGGCTTTGCATGCAGCAGCTCATGGTTCAAGTACTAAAAGAGGCCCTTCATTTTTACATGGGAAAAGATTGTTAAAATCATTTTTATTTTTAAATTATGGAGTAATTGATATTTGTTAACCAGGGGAGTGTATCTGGTCCACAATGGAAGTGTCAGTGGATAAAACATGTGAAATCACCCATGTAAATACCAGTGTCCCATGCAGTATAGTCACACCCCAGGGTAACGTAATGAAAGTAATAGGGGGACATCATGTAAAGTAAATCATATACACTTAATAATATGTCATTAATGATTAATTACTTTGCAGTTCTGAAATATTTTCTTAAATAAAAACTGAGCAATGCTTAGCAGTGCTTATCTCTGCCTAGCTGGTTTGAGCATTGCTTATACATTAATTCTAAGCAGCAGTCAGCTCAGCTAAGCGGATTTGTGCACTGCTAAGGACTGCTCAACATGTACCCCTTTAAGCACTGTTCAACTCTGCTTAGAAGATTTGCATACTGCTAGGCTGTGCTTGACATTTTCAAAATGGTCCAATGATGGGAAAAGGTGGGAATATGGCCTTATTTAAACTGCACAGGTGGGAATACAGCCAGAACCTGTTGTAGTTTGATCTGTGCAGGAACCATGTCTGGCATTGGAGAGGGAGAGTGCTTTCGGGCGCTGGGGCATTCTGGAGTCCAGGGTCATGGCTGGGCTCCTTGTTGTACACCATGATGACATACTGGTTCAGGGCCTGTACCAGGCCTCACAGTACAAAACAGAGGCCTGGGACTTCCTGGCACATGACCTCACCAGTGCCACTGGAATCACCCAAACTGGTGACCAGGTATGGCATCATTATGCCAACCTAAAGTGCAGGAAGGATGTGCTGTTGGTCTAGTGGATCCAAGATGCTCGGGCATGGAATGCTCCAGTAGTTTGTAAGTATCTCATCCATAGCTGTTCCAAATTCTAACCTGAATATGTGATAGGCAGGTATGCATAATGTTTATTTCCCCCTGCAGCTGCAGTGGAGAGGGCTAGCAATGTGGATGCCCATGCGGACAGACTGTCAAGGCTGCACCAACAGGCTGGTAAGTACAAATCTATCTTGCAGTATATAGTGCAATAAATAAGAAGGAGTACATTGTTTACTGCCAGTAGGTATAATTTGTTATGTGTCTACTGAATAAATAAAGTTTGTCAGCCTAATATTGATCTACAGGACATGCAGTAGTAAAGCACTGTCATGTTACTAAAATAAAGACTTATACCACAAACTGTTGTATTTACTCTGTTATGTTGTTGTAGAAATAGAATGTATACAGGTTCTTCACAGCAAATATGGCTTTGACAGCATGTATTAACTGAGTTTGATTTGAGAACCAGCTGTTATGCAAAACTGTAGATTGTGGAGCTGTAAAACAAGATAGAAATGAAATATTAAATATGTTATGCACTAAGATCTGAACCCCGAATAGTAATGTGTAATCTATTATAGTGTGTCCTCTGCAGCATTGCTTTGTGTTAACCTTTGCTTTTCAGATTGTAGTATTTCAAAGGATTAATACACAATACACTATCTGTCATGCACGAATCTCATGATTACAATGTCAGACTGACTAATCAAGAGAGTATTAGGGAGAAATCAGTCAAATAAGAGACAGCAGTTGCCCAGTAGCTCAGTGTGATGAGAAATAGCTTTGTTGTTTATTTTTGCACACCAAGACACTATTTTAATCCAGGGAGTGGTACTGAGATGTGTGCATATATACACTCAAGAAATCTTGAATATTTGTAGAAACAGTCAGATAGTGTTAACAGATATTTTCTCCACAGGTCTTACAGGTAAAAAAATGTTTGTAGTAGCTGTATTAAGGGTATACTAGTACACCATGTACCATTGTCCAACCCCATGCCTGCAAATGACAGTAGGATAGGTACATAGACCATGCACTCTTCCCAATACATGTCTCTCAAGTGTCATGCTGTCATGGCTAGTGGTCACTGCTTAATAACCTTGGACACAAATAGGAATCCAGGTTAAGTATGCCAGTAGCACACTCACACAACATCAGTGCTGGGTACCCCGTCTTTGTCATATATGTAACCTTGACATGTATGAGTCCCCTCTAGTCATGTACCCGTAGTTGTCACAGTTTGACCCATACCAGGGTGACGGTTTAACAGGTATGTATATGCTACAGAAGCTATGGGCCATAGTTAGATGTAAAGTGAGGGCAGACCTGTAGAGTATTGAGCAGTATTGTTGTGAAAAATAGAAGCCTATACAGTTGTTAATGGACTTTTTTCTCTGCCCCCACCCCTTATCTGCATCAACAATTATTATTCATATACTACGGGTATGTTGTTCTCAAAACCTATTGTTGGGACATGTGTTCTATTATTGTTCATACATTTAATTGGTTGCATATTAACATACCTTGTTCAAATACCATTGTTGGTGGCTTGTTGCCATCAATGTAACTGGCATGCTGTTACAATGCTTACTGTTTTTCCATTTATGCATGTATTCTGTTTGCTATGCAACTGTTTCAAATCTCTTGTTTTGGGTTAATTGGAACTCCCACACATGCTTTTATAACTAATTTTGAAATGTTTTGTTCATGACTAACCAACATATTTTGGAAAACCTCAACACCATAGCACATTCGGTAAGGCAGGTCCCAGCGGATCTGGCTGTCCTGCCTCATCTGGCTGTGGCACTGGGCCCCAGTATATCTGGAACCCAACCAGGAACATCCTCCTCTACTGGTCCTGCACCACCTTTGGTTGGAACCTCCTCAGTGGATGGGGCCCATCCCCCCTGGAGCGGGCACAGAGAGGAACCACATGTTCTGGGGTCTGGTACACAGTGCCATCCACTCAGAGTTGGATGGATAGCTGAGCCAGATTGAGGGCCACCTGGCACACCTTGAAGGGCAGCCTGCCTCTGCTGTCCAGCCCCCCAGCACAGTCCTTCAGAGCTGTGAAGGTGCAGTGGTGACTATCCACGGGTGGGGATTCCAGTCTCACTGTATCCATTTTGGGGCTTGTGGGCCTCTGATTCCCAACCACCCTCCCCGTCCAAGGTGTTTACCCCCTCATGTGTCATATACTGCCCCTATCTGCTGTCTTGTGTATCTTGTCTGTCTGCGAATGCAACCTATCCTATCCAACCTTTCTCCCCAAACATACCTACAGTCCTACCCCAACATCCCACTCTCACCTTAAAAAAGGGCATATTTCCTGCAAAAAATCATTGCCCTATATATAGCTCTAAATTTCACCCCCCAAGTCAAGTAAATCAATCTACCCTCAAATTACTCTACAAATGTATCTTGCCAACACTCCTCTGTGGGGGTGTGAGGCTGTAAATTCCAAATTTCCCACATCAGTCACAGCTGTTGCTGCAGACGAAATGTAAAGCTATGGTCCTTTCCTACACCCATCCTGTACATCTCAAGCTAATTTTCCTAATGTTTACCCCCTGCTTGCCCCCATTTCACCACTTTCCTGTCACCCTTTTTTTTCTTTTCTTTATTTAAAATGAGGTAGATTTAAGCATGAATAAGTGCCGCTAAGCTAAGCTAAGGGGACTTAAGCATCTTTTAGCATTGTTTAGCTTGCAACTGCTTAAAAGTGCTTTAATCACTCTGTCTCAATCAGCACCTGCTCTGCCCAGCAATGAAAAAAAAAATTGCCTCCAGCAGGTCTTGAGCCCAGGACCCTCTACACAACAATTACAGCAGTGTAGCACTACACTATAGGAGCTGTGAGATTTATTCATGCAATTGTAAATATATCATGCATTATGGTCATTTCACATTAGTGAAAAAAGTCATCACTACCAAGTCTTGAATCCAGAACCCTGTGCATTACAATCACAGCAACATACCACTACACCATCTCAGTTGTAGAAATTTGTAATGCCTTTACAAACATATCATGCATTACAGTCATTTAACATAAGAGGAAAAGTACACATCCATGGCAAGTCTTAAACCCAGGACCCTGTGCACTATTCACAGCAGCTACCAATCCTCCACATAATTTATTATTTTATTTATTTGCAGTTGGTTAACCAGGATAGTCCATTGAGCCAAAATAACCCATTTTCAATGGAGTCCTGAGGAGAAAAGCTCCACACACAGATAACACAAAGATTACAGTGATTAACATTTTAACCATTCCTGGTTATAAGACAGAACAAAAAAATACTGAGGTTACAATCAAAAATAAAAGTTTTTTTTAGAAGGAGAACATTGCTCTAGTAGGATTGAGAATAAGTAGTTAGATGCAGTAGGCTTAGAATTTGCTAGACGCAAATAAGAAGTTGTTTACTAGAAGCAAATATGAATTTGCTATCTGGAATTTATGAGATGGAAGACTGTAGGAAGTGGGGAATAGGTTATGATGGGTGGGAGCAGGAGCATTCCCATGTGGATGTTAGATGTGAGTGGAGTAATTTATTAAAGGATGTGAGGCTAGTGATGGTACGAATGGAGGGAGGGAGTTCCATAGGGGTGTGAGGGAAAAGGACAGGAGGTTTTGTCCTGGAGGCAAAGGGGTCTGTAAACTTCTATTATGTTTTGATTAGTGGATCTGAGAAGTCTTTTTGTGTGGTGCATTTTAAAGGTAGTGGAGAGGGAGGGACAGAGGGATGGCTGGAAAATGAGTTTGTGTGCATAGGTGAGCTGAGTATAGGAGAGGTAGTTGGGAAGCTCTAGCCAGTTTAGTTTGTGGAGAGGTGCACATTGATGGGTTGAAGATGTGTTGCTAGTGGCAAATCTGGCTATTTTATTATAACAAGAGGACAGTTTTGTTTTGAGAGATGATTGTAGGTTTGTTAAAAGAGGGACACCATAAAGAAGGGAGGGTAAGAGAAATGTAGTAGAGAGAGTGAGCTTAGTAGCTGAGGTGAGGAATCGATTGTGTCGGTAGAGCATGCCAAGTTTTTGGTGTTTTTTATGTTTAGTAGTAGATGTGAATTGAATTTAAGCTTGTCATCAATTTGGACTCCTAGTAGTTTGGTTTCAGATACCAGTTCAAGAGGTGCATTATTCTGGCTGGTGATGGAGAATAGTTTTCTTTCAAAGGTATTGGTTTTAGAGGGGGTAAATATCATAAGTTTTGTTTTAGCTGCATTGAGTGCTAGATGGTTGTCTTTTATCCACTGTTCTGTGATAGAGAAGGCATCTTGAGTCAACTTTAAGACAGTTGGGATGGATCAGGTAGCACAGATGATTGTAGAATCATCTGCATATTGAATAATGTCAGCATAAGGGATTGAGCAGAAAAAAAATCATTAATGAATATATTGAAGAGGAGGGGGCCCAATATAGAACCTTGTGGGACACCTGTGGGGTGTTGAAAAAGGAGGAGGTGGCTTTTTTCCACTTGACAGCTTGTTGCCTGTTGGAGAGATAGCTGGTGAACCAACTGAGAGATGAAGGTGATAGGTTTAGGTTAGATAGTTTAGTAAGGAGTAGGTTATGAGAGATAGTGTCAAAGACCTTAGAGAGATCGAGTAGGATGGTAGATACAGTGAAGCCAGAATCTCTAGCTTCATTCACAGTTTCAAGGTAGGATAGGAGGGCTGTCATGGTGCTATGATTGGGTCTGAATCTGTGTTGGGTAGGAGTTAATAGGTTGTTGTCTAAGAGATAGGGAAGGAGTTGAAGACGGATACATTTCTCTAGGATTTTTGAAATGGGAGAGTGGATGGCAATGGGCCAGAAGTTGGTAATATTAGTATTGTTGCCTCCTTTGTGCAGGGGAATGATGAAAGCTTTTTTCCAGAGTTGTGGAACAAGACCTTCTTGGATAGAACGGTTGATTAGGATACTGATTGGGGGGGGGGCAATGGCTTTGGCAGCTATACTGAGGAAGTATGAGGGAATGTTATCAGGGGCAGTGGTGCATGGTTTTAGCTTCTGCAGGAGTTTTTTATGGTAGAAGTAGGGATAGGTTTAATGAAGAATGGAGGGGGTTGAGAGGATGGGGAATGAGAGAATGAAAATGGAGGGGGTGATGGGTGAGGAGAAGTGGAAGTAGAAGGAGGATTGTTATTAGAGAAGGAAGAGGTTAGTTTGGAAATAGAGTCTATGAAAAAAGAGTTGAATTGGGTGGCAAGATCAATGTCTTGTACATTTGGGCAAGGGTTTGGGTTTTCAGTTGTACCAGGTTATAAGAGGGTAGTTATACCTCTCCAAAACTTTTGTGGGTTGGTTTTATAGTTGCTTTGAAGTAAGGAGAAGATACTTTGATAGGCTTACGCCTGTTTTATAGAAAACTATCCCTTAAGGTGTTGTTTAAAGATGTTCCATCTAATAATAATGATGCTGGCTACAAGACTATACTCTGTAAAAGGAAAAGCTCTTTTGTACCTCCACTAATACAACCCATTGAATGTTTTATGAAAACATGTGAGCGTGATTTTTACCGCTATTATGATTATGATAAAAACAAGGGTAATTTTGTAAATCTGAGTCTTATAGAGAAGCATGATTTAGATGGTCTTTGCAGTGATGCAAACCTGGTGTTTAAACCGGCTGATAAGGGGGGGGAATTGTTGCTATAGACACATGCCTTTATCAACAACTAATGTTAAATATGTTAAATAATGACAAGGCATATAAAGTAATAGAGAAATCAGAAGTCACCTCCATAGTAAAATATGTACATGACACTTTTTATGACTTATTGATGACAAGATCTATAGAAAAGTCACTTTATGATTTCCTAATGATAGAATTACCCCTCATACCCTTAATCAAGGGTTTGCCTAAACTGCATAAGAATGAATATCCTCCTCCACTACGTCCTATAGTGTCAGGTGACCATTGGGTCACACAGAATGCTTCCTTATATATACAATCAAAACTTGGAACAGTAGTGAAAGGAATATCCACGATATTACAGGATTCTTATGAGCTACTAGATGACCTTAAATTAAACTCAGTGAGAACTAACATCAAAGCTGATACCTTATTAGTCACGCTAGACATAGAAAGTCTTTTCACATGTATTCCTAACAACTATGGTCTAGATGCAGTGAGGCTCCACTTGACTGAGCTAGGAACAATGGACAACAATGAGATCATGAACATCTGTTGCATGCTGGACTTAGTTCTAAATAATAACATTTTTTTGTTTGACGACACGGTATATGCACAAACATGGGGAGTAGCCATGGGCACTCCCTGTGCTAATGCATATGCCAATTTGGTGGTCTATAGATGGGAGAAAGAGAACATTTTTAGTGACCCTAGGTTTAGCAATGTGGTCCTATACAGACGGTTCGTGGATGATGTCCTGTTGCTCTGGAATGGTGACATGGACACACTGAAGGATTTCATTAGTTTTATGAACACCACCACCTCGTTCTTTAGATTCACCTGTTAGTATTCTCCAGTAAGTGCTAACTTTTTGGATGCCACCCTTATTAAAAGGAACAACAATGACTTAGTCACTACTCTATACAGGAAACCCTGTTGGAGGAATAGTATCCTCCATTATGACAGTTTACATCCACGTCACATATTCTGCAATATTGTGAAGGGTCAGATGAGTAGGATATTGAGAATATGTAGTGACAAGCTAGATGCTTTACAATTAATTGATTGTCAAAAACAGTACTTTATAGATAGAGGATACCCTATGAAATTGGTCAATGATGTAACTGAGTCCTTATTAGAGAGTTCAACATCTTGGAAAGAATCAGGCAAAGCCCTATATAAAAGAAAGATGAGTAAGAGCATTATGTATGACATCAAATATACTAGTGATGTAGAGCACCTAACAAGGATTGTTAGAGAGAACTGGAAAGTTTTACTCACAGATCCAACACTCTCACAATTGGTTGGGGAAAAACCTGCTTTTAGGTTCAATAATTGTATGAATTTAAAAAGGTTGCTCTGTAAAGAAAAATTAGATACTGTGTCGGTTGATATAAGAGCTCATATAAAAACAGGCACATATGTATGTGGCAAATGCTCACTATGTAAGTATATAAACAAGACACAAGATCTCAAGGTTTCAGGTATTAAAATTAATTTTAAACCTACTTTTTATGCAACATGCAACACCCAAAATGTAATATATCTTGCTACCTGTAACCAATGCAACAGTTATTATGTGGGCATGACATCACGAAGACTCAGAGATCGGGTCTACAATCATGTCTATGACATAAGAAAGAATAGTCCCACTAATGCTTTGGCTGTACGTTGCTGTACTAATCCTCAGCACAGCTTTAGCTTTCAGGTTCTGCAAGTGGTAAATCTTAACAGGAGAGAAGGTGACCATATGAGTACGTTAGAATTGTTTGAGTTAAGGTGGATTCTAAGATTAAAGGCACATATACCACCTGGGCTTAATACTATAGTTAACATTCGCCCGGCCATCTTAGGACCTTTATGATATATAATATTATATCCAACGCTCATGGTTGACTACTTCCCGGTTCATTATATATTTCTGTAAACTAACTATATTATGAATCCCGATTTTGGGCTCAATCATATTTCTATTTGACATAAGTTGTAATATGGACATTTTGGACAATAAAAATTTTTAGCATGCTTATAAATGAAGCATGCCTTTATTGAGACCTAGTACATAATAAAAAATTTGGACCTATGTTAGAAAATAGGCCCAGTTATATATTGGTTAATGCAAGGTCTATAAAGTTGCATTTTGATGAATATGTGCCCTATATGAATTTTAAATGATGAGATCTGGCACATAACATAAGTTTGGACCTATGTTTGAAAAGAGGTCTATGCATATACATTAATCAATGCAGGCTTTGTAACTTTGCATTTGATAAATACGGGCCTTATATGGACTATGTTTCATAGTCTTGACACTTTAAATAATTTGATTAAAATATCTATTAAATGATTGAACTATTCGTTCAAAATAGCAAATATATAGCATAAAATAGTAATTAAATAGTGTTGCCACAATGAAGAACTATGAAATGTGCATATAATGAGAACATCACTTGTGATATTCTGATCCAGCGTTTTATCATAATGACTGGCAGAAAAAAATTCTTGGATCGTACAAAATATATTTTTGGTTTTGAGAATGATATCTTGAAGGACTACCATATCTGCCTGATAGTAGAATCTCTTTCCAGTCCGTTTTTAGTCATGGACTAAAGAAATAATATCTTTAAGTAAACTACATATTACTAACATTATGCTTATTATGGAGAATTGCTTTAATGGATATTCTTCTTGAAATGACAACGAAACACAAAAATAAAAGTATCTTTTTTGAATTTAATCTGACACACAAAAGCTGAGTCGCTTAAAGGAATATAGCCTAATTAGGTGTAGGACTCTGTAATAACATTATATAGGACCTTTTATTACTTATTTTTTAGTTTGACAGAGATATGTTTCCTGCCTGTTTTATTTCAGGCTGGAAGAATGATACGTAAAACCGAATCATATATTATTAGCATCGCATTGTTATATAACATTGCCTAAATGGTCACAGTTCTGTGGAATAGCAACGAACTAGGAAAGCAAATGTTCGTTTTGCTGAATGTGATTTAGTACATCAAGATTGGACCACTTAAAGGGACATCGCCCAATTATGGACATTGTTTGAGAACTTAAAACAATAACTGCGATTGCATTAAATATAATTTGCACTACTGATTTATATGAAGTTGTATAACTTAGACTACATATGTTTTAACTTTTTAAGATGAAGTACATTTGCTTTTTTATCATTGTACGTATTCATACTAGTGCTATATTGACAACTGTGTTAATTGCATAATTGGTTGATTAATTAATTGAATGATTGATGATATTTTTTGGTATAAAAATGGTGGAAATTTTAGTAAAGATTGTAACCTGATGAAGCGCACTTGTGTGCGTGAAAGCGCTCGTTTTTACTAATAAATAAGATTTTTACTTTGTTTTTCGTGGTGGTTTCAAGCAGTTTTTGATCTTAAGTAAGGAGAAGTAGTTTTGATGGTCTGCTGGGATAAGCTTTTTAACTGAGTTATGAAGAGTTTTATACTCATTGAGGGTAGAGGAAGATTTGTTCCTTTGGTAATGTACCCAGGCTTTGTCTCTAAGTCGCATGGCAGTTAGTGTGTTCTTTGTTAGCCAGGGGGTGGTTTTGTTTTTTATTCTTTTGGTTTTTAAGGGAGCATGAGTATCTAGAAGATTTAGGAAAGTAGCATTAAAGTGTGCAATTGCATTTTCCAGGGGTAGAGTTTTTAGGGCTACCAGTTAAGTGATTTTAGGGAGTCAGAGAAGGCTTCTGGGTTGAAGTTTCTTTGGCATCTGGTAGTGATGTAATTATGAGTAGCTTGTAAGGGAGAAGGAAGATGCCTAGCGAAGATGAGAAGGTGGTCGCTGAGGGAGTCGGGAAGAGTTCCACTATCAGGGTAGTAGTGGGAGTGAGAGACTGGGATCTAGTCTAGGATGCTGCCACTAGTGAAGTCTTTAGAGGGCCTAGTCATGGAGTTGATGAGTTGGGAGTAGTTATACAGGTTGATGTTTAGGGAGTGTGCAGGGGACTGAATGAAGGACCAATTAATGTTGGTGTCTCCCATGATAATAGTTTCATTAGAGATATTAGTAGAAAGCCAGGAGAGGATATCTTCAAGTACTGAGATATTGTCTCCAGGGAGAATGTAAAGGGAGGCTATGCATATGTGTTTGTTTAACTGAAATTAAGCTAGTATTAATTCTGTGTTGGTGAACTGGGGAATGGCTTTATTATAGGGAGTAATGCATAGGGAGGATGAGTAGAGTAGAGCTTCTCCGCCACCCTTTTTTGGGTTCTGTCTGCTCTTATGATAGAGTAATTAGGTGGTACTATCTCTGCATCTTTTATATGAGGTTTTAGCCAGGTTTCAGATATGGCTAGGATGTCTGGTTTGTTGTGGAGTAGCTGCAAGAGTTAGTAATGCTTCAGTAAATATATCATGCAGGATCGTCATCCAACATTAGGGAAAAACCTGTGGAATTAGTAATGTTTTATATATATATATATATATATATATATATATATATATATATATATATATACATACTCAACCTCTTAGTGCAAGACATCTGCACAAAGCCTGAGAAAATGGGGGGATAAAGGCCAAAAAATAGGGGCATATTTTAAATATAGATTTTATAAGCTTAGAAAGTAGAGTATCATGGTTTGTTTTAATATATATTTTCTGATAGATTTCAGGTCTGAAGCACAAATAATTGTCATCATTTAGTGACTTCAGTGCCCACATCATCCCAGTGATTTGTCAGAAATGCACAACTGTTATGGGGAACAGACCAAAAATATGAACCACACATCTGGACAATTTGTGAAGAGGTATGACTGCAGTCATGTAACAGAAGGGAAAAAACAACAAGAGCTGGCAACCATTTCACCCAGCACCTTCTGACCTACAGTCAAACCAACACAACACTACCTCAAATCAGCTCTGGGGAATTACTCATGCATTTGCAAATATATCATGCACTACAGGGATGTAACTGTAGAGAATAACAGGCATCAGTGAGAAATTGTCTACCCACAACCATTTGCACTACAGTCACAGCAGCATACCAGTAAGCCAACTGAACTCTAGAGTATAACAACTGTTTGAACAAACATATCCTGATTGCCAGTCACACACAACTCCTACATATACTGCTCCAAGTCACAGTGTACTTGGAATCCTGATGTGTTACGGAACATGTCTCATTCTGCCCCTACAAACATATACAGCTGATAGACCACCAGCAACTGTAGCAGCATGCACGGTCAGATAGAAAAGGATCTATGACACTCACATCTGACCCTCTCTCTACTCAGCCCAACAAACATTTACATACTGCACTGCTACACAGTCTTGATAGTCTGTTAACAATGGCCAGACATACATAAGTCTCAACTGTACAGATTTCCAGAGAATGTCCAGGGTGTGTGACCATATTTATGGTCACTGCCTCATAACATTTCTGGGATTCTGCTAAATCACTGGGATGATATCAGGAGTGAGGTCACTAAATAATGATATACCATACCTCTAAACCTCTTAGTGCAAGACATCTGGACAAAGCCTGACATACTTGGGGGACAGAGGGCCAAAAATAGGGACATATTTTAAATAATGGTGTTATAAACTGAAAATGTTGCTGGTGTTACAGGATTTGTAGTAACATAACTTTGCTGAAAGATATGAAGTCTGAAACACAAATGGATGTTATCATTTAGTGATTTCAATCCTCAGATTATCCTACTGATTTGCCAAAAACAAAAATCGTCTGAGGAACAGACTAAACATAAGAGGCAAACCTCTGTACATTCTGCAGAAATCTGTACAGTTGAGAGGTATGTCATTTACATATCACTGTCAGACTTCAAATCATGCAGAAAATGCATGTGCAGACAAACCCTGTTAATCTAGCAATTTTCTAACTGATAAGAGCAATACTTAAAATCTGCCCCTAATTCTGGAACTTTCTCCCCCATTTTGTTGGGCTTTCTCCACATTTCTTGTTCCAAGAGGTATTTCTGCCTACCCTATGTGATGCTGTAGCTCCCACACCTCCATAATGTTCTCCTCACAGGCAAGGAAAAGGGGCAAGGCCCACATGAAGGACTTAATTATAATACTGTGTTGCCATGCCATTGGCTAATGTAAAGGAAACACAGCTGTTCTGGATGCAATTAGCAAGTGGGAGACACCAATTGGTGCAGAGACCATCACCTGCTCATGAGCTGTACCTACAAAAGGCAAGCTGCCTGTGCAAAACTTGTCTGAGCCTTTATATGCAAAGACTGCAAATAGAGAAAGGTGAATAGAGAAATATACACTTCTCATTTGCTCTGAGAAAACACTACAGCACTACAACAGGTATGTCAAACAATTAAGCATTAAATAGAATGTAGAAAGAGGATGCAATAATGGGAAATAGGAAGTTAAACAATAGGTCTCAACAAGACTTGCTGGACTGACATGTTGCTGTCCAGCACCTATGGCCATCCCTTCTGTATCTGTCTGCAGTGACATAGATCACAGCTCTGGCCCCTGAGTCACCCCAGCAAAGGTCATCTCACATATGACTACTACTGGAGTGTCTATTGTACAATACTGACTGTGACACTGCCAGGCCAGCTACCTGGGATGTTGTAAATATTCATATGTCACTTGTGAATGCTACTATGATACACATGCTTGTCTTACAAATGTAAGAGACCTATATAGGGTATGTGCATAGTAATCAACTGGCACAGAAGTGTGCGTTGAACTGCATGTTATATATTGAGCTCATACCTTTCAACTGTCCAGAGTTTTGCACACTGACCACATGTTTGCCTCATATTTATAGTCATTTTCTCATGCAGTTGTGTTGTGTTATGTCTGGCAAATCACTGGTAAATCAGTAAAGACTGATGTCATAACATAATAGCATACATGTGAATGTCAGATGTCATATCCTTCAGAGTATTCCTGTGAATGCAAAACCTACTGTGCTATCAACTGTCTTAAGTGTGTTACAGCAATATTTATAAAGTGTCACTATTTTGGGGCCATTGTCCACCATTTATGTGTGCATTTGTCCAGATGTTTTGCTCTAACAGGATGAGTGGTATGACTAAGTTGCAAGAGTATAAACACAGTGTGCCATACTGACAAAGAACAGAAATATTCATCAGGTATTACCTGTGCACATGTATGCATTAACAGGTGTAGCTGGAAGCCTCAAACTTACAGACATGAGTTGCAAAATGTCAGGGAAATAAGCTGTACTTGTTTTACAAATGTGTAATCTTAGTTTCAGTGCATCAAACAGACATAAATGTCTACAGCTACAGGTTGTTGTATTGCATTGAAACAGAAATGATTGCTAGATTGATTATAATTACCAGGTTGAAAATGGAAAAGTATTCAACTGTGTTATGACTTTGTGTCCAAGACTGCAACAAACATCTATATGAGCACCTACATAGGGGTATGGACTCAGCAATACCTGACTTGTAAAACTCACCTCCTCAAGGTAGACTAAACCTCTGTGGTGGACAGCAGCAATACACAAACTCCATAATAGGTGGAAATATTGGCTGTACAGGGCCAAGAAGGAGTAGGTGCCAAATTGGAAGCAATCTCACCTTTGACTGAATAAGCAAATAAGGCCACAGGTGAAATACTCTAAGGCTAAGTATGAGTACAAATTGGACACATCCACCAATGCCAATCACAAGGGCTTCTTCACATATGTCTGCACTCTCAGAGGCAACAACCAAATCCACTCTGTACTGGTGGTCAGTAACAGCACATACACACATGCCATAGCTATAGCCAACCTGCTGCAGACAGGTTAAGTGAAAACATCACCCCCTGTCCCCCCCATTGGTATAGGAGGACATGCACAGCACCCATCCTCCTCCCCTTATCATCAGGTAGCAGGTCTGCAATACCCTCTCAATGGCAACAAACTGAAATCTTCATGGGACCTGATAACATCCCTGGCTGCATTCTACATGAAGTCAGACATGAGCTCTCAGCTCCATTACACACTGCAGTCAACCAAAGCCTGAGCACCAGTGTCATCCCATCTGCATGGAGGACAGACACAGTCATCCCTCTAAACAAAGGTGTAGCATCCACTGACCAAGGCAATCATATGCACATCAGTCTAGCTACCCTGATCTGCAACACCGGTGAAGGCATTATCAAGGACCTTATAAACAGGGACATTGTCAACACAATTTGGTATTGTCAAAGGGGGATCAGGCCTGTTAAACCTGGTCAACTTATTTGAAGCTGTCAACAAACACATGGATGAGGGGAAGATGGTGCACACTGCCTACCTTCACCTAGCTAAAGCCTCTGACAATAATCCCCACTTGACCATAATATATAAGCCTATACAGCTAGGCATTGACCCGTATGTAACCAGATGGGTAACTAACTGGCTCAATGATAGTACCCACTCAGTCAAAGTAGTGGAAGCCACCTCTAATAGTAGACCCTTAATGAGTGGTGTACCCCCAACGTCTGGGGAATCTACTGCTCGGGATGTACTGTTCTGAGGTTCAAGACAAACCAGTGGCCTCTGGCTGACCAGGTTTAAAGATGACTGCAAGCTGGCCAATGGCTTACATCACCCTAGTGATGTGTGGATCCCCCAAGAGGCCTTTACCCAAATCACACATGCATTGCCTCAAACTGAGTGTCAGGGAATGTATCATTATCCCTGTTGTGGTAGATGTCATCCACAGTAGTTATGACAGTGATAACAATGTACTCAGCATGCAATCAGGTGTGAGGCAACTTGTACACCCAGGTTGATAGCAACCTGACAGTTTCCAAATGCATTGGCACCATTGTACAGAAGGCTGTTTACATGGCCAATGCCACAAATAAGGGTATGCCATCCAGGAACCAGGAGGCCAGAGCATCCCTGAACTCCTCCCTTATCAGACCCATTACTGAGCACAATGGCTAATTTGCATGTGCTTTGCCAATCACATGCAGCAGTTGCAGAGATGACAGATGTTCCTGACCAGGAAAATCCAGGGTCTGCAACACCTATCCTATACAGATCAGCTGAAAGCCCTGTCGTTCTACTCAGTCTCATACAGACTGATCATAGGTGACATGTCTTCCATACAAGGGCATTCCCAATCCAGCCTTGATGGAGTTTCTGCATATCGGTAAGACAAACCCCACTCATACAACCCACACACAAAGCCCTCACCTGGTCTGTTACATGAATAGCACTTGTTGGCAGGGTACATGTGTCTCACACAATACACTGTCTGTAAAATACACTCCCTCCCCATGCTAACTAAGTACCACCCTAGCCTTCTTTAAGTAGAAGCTGGATGACTGCATGGAAAACACAAATGAGACCCCTGGGATCCCAAACGGTGCCCCAACTGGACAGGGGGAAACAGGTGCTGACTTTGATGGGACATGGACAAAGATCTGGGCTAGGATTACACAGACATCTGGGACAATAGCCTAGTATCATCCTATGAATTTATGCACCTAGTACTTTACATATTTCCTGTATGTATTGCAGACTGTCCGGCAATGGTGTCATACATGTACCCCTGTGAGTCCAAACTGTGTAGTTACTGCATTGATAGAGTATTTGCTTGTTCCTTTATGAGTTATTATCACATACTGTTACACCTTGTCATTGCATCTGGCCTGTATAGCACAAAGTCAGCTCTTAGGGTACTTGCATATGCATGTGGTGACACTGTATAGCTCACTCCAATAGCAATGGTCTTGGCCATACTTACCATTTTGCTAATAAGTGCATCACACTGTAGGATTTGTCACCCTTTGTTGACAGCCTTACATTAGCTGTTAAAGAGATGGATTGTGGCAGTCAGAACTACCTTAAGGTGTGGGCTGCAGGTCCCATAAGTAGCAATGTTGTTCCAGACTTTAACAGGAGTGTGCATGTTTGTGTGTGTGTGTGTGTGTGATTCAGAACTCAAACAGCAAAGTGTGCGCGTCATCTACTTGGCCAGGGACTCAAAGTACTGGTTGGACAGAGAGGCTGACAGATCTTTGGACTGACCACTCTGCTGACACATTAACCTCATAGATGTGCCAGCGTGCAGTGCTATTGGGGATGTAGATAGAGAGGGAGAAATGATCCCCACACTGACTGTGACCTCTGTGTGCTCTGAAGGGTAATTCTACTTTAATGTGCATGTACTTGTCATCCTGCCATCGTGTACATCCATCATTGGTGGTAGAGGCAAGTATTTATACTTCCTGATGATTGAGCCAATGCAGGGGTGAAACACTGACAGTATGTACTGGTGGATACAGATGGAATATCACATCATGTGCTGTCATTGAGCCCCTCTTGGTCCGACAATGTCATACAGGGTTATTTCACAGATTGTTCAGGTCTCCTTGACCATTCCTGACATACTCTGCCTTGGTGAGTGTGTACTTCACACTTGTATCCGATTGCCTCACACCTATGGCTACCATACCTGGTGACCACTGCAGCAGGACAGCAAGTTATAGGTAGTAGTAGTGGGTGGATGCTATCACTGGGTCAGCAACAGTGCGCACATACTGAGCATACAATGTAAGGGAATGGAAACAGCACCAGATACCCAGGTACCATCACTGTGCCTCCAGGTGTCTGGCATGCCACAGACACATTCCCCAAAGTATGCGGACAAACATCATGTAATGTTCAACTAGTTTGTGGAAATACACATTTGTCTGGTGAGGGGGTCTACATCTTTCAGGCACATATATGCATCCCGCAAACATCTGGGTGCTGAGGATGTCAGACACCTATGAGGTGGTCACCCTACAACACATATGCACTGATCTCAGTTATTGTGCAGCTCAGCTGTTCCTGGAATGTTCACATGCACCAGTAGGAACACTCACCTATTTGTGGGATGTAGGCTTCAATACATGGTACTGTGATGCTAACCATAGAGGACACCCAGCAGTCAATGGCACATATATGTGCGGACATATCACAACACAGTTTGTCACAGAAGATGAGTCACTTATGGTATTCTATGTACCATACCAGGTTACTAGGCTGTGGGCCCTGAGCAGCCATATCCCTAGGCCACATGTTAGCCCATGTGTATACAAGGCAGCAGCTGATGTCCCCATCCAACAGGTACACATGTGGTATCCCAAGGATGTATGTGCTCCTAACCATCCAGTTGACCTGCAAAGGTGTAGGAAGCTCCTCTGTCTGATGTGGACAGGGTGCCCATTCCCCTGCAGGGTGATTGTGTGTGACACACACACTCAAGCTCTCAACAATGCCAGTCCAGGTCACTCACCAGATTAAGTTGTTGTGGAGCATGACCTGCACATGTGCAGCAGTCCCAGCAATGTGGAGTGTGTCATTGCCTGGCATGCCAGAGTGAGGTAATTCTTGAGGGGTATGTATGACACTGGGTAGAGGCTTGGCCTCATAGGCCATAGGTGAATGGTAGATGCCTGATGGCCTGGTATGCCCTGGTAGGGGATGTCTGTGATTTTCCCAGCTGCTGCATGTGCTGTCTGATGTGAATGATGAATGGAGAATTATGCACATTAATTGTCCTCATTGGGAGTAACATGTCACATTAGAACCAGGAGTGCAATGCATGCTGTAATGCCAGTATGGTGAAACTACCTACACACATACTGTGCTGATAGATGACAGGGGTATGATGTGGTTGTTACCAGTGGATAGTGCTAGCAAACATGGATGTGCAGGATCTATAAATAACATTGCCCAATGTATGAGGTCCTTGATGCGTTTCCCTTTTCATGTCTTTCAGGTGGAATGTCATGTCAGCAGAAACCATCTTACTCAGATGCTGAGACTGCAGTAATAATTGACTCATTACGACTGCATCACGCAGTCCTCTTCAGTTGGAGCAGACAGCAGCTGCAAGAGTAGACTGCCCTGTAGACCAAAGTTGTCACCAAGGTAAACAATGTGGGTCAGCATGGGTGAACCTATGAACAGGCCAGGCACAGGACAACTGACGTTATACACTATGCCTGGCAAAGAGCAGCTGCTGTGGCCAGGGACCGTACAGCCATGGGTGGGGGTCCTGCTATGCAGGCTCCACTGACAATAACAGAGGAGTTCCTCGACAACCTTGGGGTGCCAACCGCACCCCAGGAAACTGTACATGCTGATGTCATGGACGTGGTTGGCACCCAGACAAGAGGTGACGAGCATCCAGGTAAGGCTTCAGTGGACATCAATTCAATACTGTATCATTCATACTGGCCTCCGTAGAGTATCTAGATGCATATGTCAGGTCAAACTGCATTTGTGGGTGGGGTTTTATAAGGCACACAAGTGTACATCTATAGTGCATGACAGAAAATTGTGTAGTATCAGAGCTTGTACTGTACATGAGCAGAAATGCATCATTTATCCTTTACCAATGCCACATGTAAGTCTGCTGACAATACCTCTCCCCAACAACTACATAGGTACCTCTGGTCTGGATGTGGAACAGCAACCTGAAGCTGGTGAGTATGGAAATGTCTTGTTGTGGCTCACCAATACCCTAGGCATGTTAAGGGCATGCATTTTTCCATGCACACAACTGTTACTCTTAGCTATATTGCAACATGTGCATGTACACTTGTGGTGAGGTTAACTGCAGTGCATCACAGTGGTCATCACAGGATTCTATTTTCAGGAGCTATAACATTTTGTAGGTGTTGCCACTGTGCTACATAGGTGTACATCAATAATGTGTACATGGGTACAGTGTGTGTTAGGCGAAGGTTCATCATCTACTACGACTCCTCACATATCTCAGAGGTGTATATTAGTAGCAACATTAAGTGGACATATCTGCACTGCATGTTGTTGAGGGCCTGACCAGAGTGTGAATGTTATGGTCTAATTATTTGCTGTGCATGCCATCATTCAGATATTGTATGGTCTGTATAATGCCTTTGTGCCACCTCACCTGCGTGTGTGTGTGTGTGTGTGTGTGTGTGTGTGTGTGTGTGTGTGTGTGTGTGTGTGTGTGTGTATCAGCAAACGTTATTGTGTAGGTATTAATTTACATATGTTGTCTTTCTCTCACAGGTGAACATGGGGGGGGGGGTCAGTGTCCCTCCCACTCACAATCTGATGTCAGTGTCTCTGTGGACTCTGATGATGAAGGTGGTCATAGTGAGGCACAAGTGGGGTTGTACAAGGCTGAATCTTTGCCATCGGTTGGTATCCCACTTTCACCCACAATGTCCTTCACACAGTCAGTATGCCCACACATACCCAGTCTCCAGCAACCACAGATAATGGACAGTTGGAGGGTGGTGGCATGGAACAGGCTAGTGTGGTGACTATGGCAAGGGTGAGTGTAGATGCTAGCCATAACCAGAGAACAGCCAAGGTCCCATACAGGTGGATGGACGGGGGTGCTCGAAGGAGGACTGCTGTCTGTCAAGGCCCTGTCACGAGTGTCACAGCAGGTGTCAATAGACACATATTTTGATCCATCATGGAGGCACAGGCATGTTTTGAATGCAACACCAGACAGATGCTCAGGGTCATGAATGCAACACTTCCTGCCATGTGTGATGACCTCCATGGCCTTGATGACGCCATTCGTTATTATGCTGATGTTGTGGATAGACAGTGGGGAGAGACATTGTCAATCCTCGACTGTGCAATGTCTGTGCTGGAGCATGTGGTGGGAGTAGGGCATCAGCCATGTGGACGTGGCTCAGCAACAAGATAAGCTGAGAGCTCATGGGGCCATGCACATTCACACTCCCATAGTGACAGTACCACAAGCACTACTGAAGGGAGGGTACTGTCCACACCACAACAGAGCAGGCCATGGGCACATGGTCCTGGCCGGTCCAGTCAGGGACATGGATCCAGCAGACAGCAGTCAGCATCAGGGAGTAGTAGTGCATCTGGCCTTGGGCTTGGTAGTGCCAGTGCGATTCCTGACAGAACCAATCCCCATGTCCATGGCTGGAGAACTGTACATCCTGCCATGTATGGTTCATGGCTGCCCAACATACCAGTGTGTAAAGCAACCACATGGCTTGACTGTGTGCATACAAACACTCACACATCTTTATCATAGACTGGTCACCACCAGACACACACAGTACCTCTGCACAGCCCAGTTAGACAACACACCTCCAAACACACACACATGATGTCAACCATATGGCCAAGCCTAGGCCTCTGGCAAACCCACACCACACACTGTGCATATAGTGATACCTGTGCCACATCCCTGTTATCCATACCATTGATGCAAGGATATGCTAATATGGGACTGATGCACAGGGTGAATATACTACAGTGTAGTAATGTAATGCTGTGTAAGGTGTTGTCTGAATGCAACACCAGACAGACATGTCCGTGGCTGGAGATTGTGAACTGTACATCCTGCCATGTATGGTTCACAGCTGCCCAACATACCAGTATGTAGGGCAGGATGTACAGTTCACCGTCTCCAGCCACGGAGAACTGTACATCCTGCCATGTATGGTTCACGGCTGCCCAACATACCAGTGTGTAAAACAACCACATGGCTTGACTGTGTGCATACAAACACTCACACATCTTTATCACAGACAGGTCACCACCAGACACACACACAGTACCTCTGCACAGCCCAGTTAGACAACACCCCTCCAAACATACACACATGATGTCAACCATATGGCCAAGCCTAGGCCTCTGGCAAACCCACACCACACACTGTGCATATAGTGATACCTGTGCCACATCCCTGTTATCCATACCATTGATGCAAGGACATGCTAATATGGGACTGATGCACAGGTTGAATATACTACAGTGTAGTAATGTAATGCTGTGTAAGGTGTTGTCTGCTGCCAATTGTTATGGATACACATAGAAGTGTATGTACCTTTTTAGCCATGATGTATTATTGCTGTTAGTATGGCTGACTGACTGTAGTCTCACATATTGTATTCTGTTTGTGTTCCAGGTGTCTGTGTGTCTGCAGGCTGTGGGCCTGCTGACATTATCAATGATGAATCTGGTGGAGTGGAAATGCAGTGACCTTTTAATAGCCAAGGTACAGCTGTATATGTACATGTTTAGCAGGTATGTATGCATGCCACAGTGTATGAGGGACAATGAGGGCAGACAGTGTGACCTTTCATACATACCCCTTGACACTGCCAGCTAGCTTTCATATATGTCACCTGGGTGTTCTGTAGTACCACAGGCTCATACATACAGAGGAGGTTACTTGAGTACTGGAACTAGGTCCCTCACAAGCTTAGCCATTACTTTAACTCCAACAGATTCTCCTATCAGCACCTGTTGTCACTACCATTTCTTTCTCATCCACTCAACCTTGATGCAGTTGATGAGGGTATGCATGGCACTGTGTTTGACAGGTTTGGGGAGTGTATTACTGACACAGGTCAGCCTGTGTTAGCCTAACCTGACAATCACCAGCATGTGTGTCTGCTATCTCATATGCGAGTCCGGCCTCTTGTGCTAGTAGTGTACACAGAGTCATAGTCTTGTACATGGGGCAGCTGTTGAAGGGATGAGCACAACCTCTACCTGCCCAGTTTTACAAATGATAGGGCTAGATACATAACACAAACACCACAGTGGTTATGTAGTGTTGCAGTGTCTGCCACTACTATTCAAATGTGTGACAATTTCAGGGGCTGAGGAAGGATTCCAATGGTGGGTTCAGGGGCCCTTAACATGGTAGAGCCATCTGAAACACACACACACTCACACTGCTGCATGGGGACATGCACTGAGACACACATGCACACAGAGTTGACACTTCTCATATTAGATGACCTACCTATCTATTTATGTACAATGCACTGTGATATGACTATTGCATGCAACACAGTGCCTTTGTGTTAGAAACTGTGTAACTGTGCTTGAAAGGAGGATGATATCTGTAGGGGCTGAAACTAGGTTGGCAATGGGGGACTTAACAGGGTGGAAGAGGCACACAAAATTGTATGACCATCGCATACACACAGTCAAGACAGTCACAGGGGATATGCATACAGAAACACATGCACAGTTGCCAATAGACAGATTAGTACCCCTACATATCCACTTGTATGTACTATAGTGCTATGGACACATTACATGCACCACATAAATTATATGCCTGGGACATAACTTACTACCTCTTACAACAAGTAATCTTGGGAATGCCTTCATGGATGGTGTGATAAACCACCCAAAATATTGACTGGTCTTATATATTGCTCTTACAAACCTGGACAAGTGATAGAGTAATGGACTTTGTATCAGCATGATGTTTCAGACAGGTACAAAGTCTGATGCTGACATGTCTGTCACTATGGTAACTGTGACATATTTGGCAATTATTTCTCATAAATGATCATCGTTAGGGGACACAGACAACATATAGGTAGCAAACATTTGGATATTTCATATACATCTGTACAGATGATTGCTATGGGCTGTATAGTTTAACATGGTTCATATGTTCATAGGTTCATAGGTAGGTACTAGTCTATTGGCCCTAGGGCCTATATAAGCCTAGCCAAAAAGGTACCCTAGCTTTCACCACCCAAGAAAATTATTTTCCTGTGCTCCTGTTGAGCACAGCCACAGAATTGATCCCCAGGGTGAATTTCCTATTCCCCATCCAATAATCAAGATTTTTCTTGAAGAGTGCTAATGAGGAGCTTTGTTTGATATAGATGGGTAGTTTGATCCAAAGGATCTGGGGCAGGAATCTATCCCACTGCAATGTTCTGTTTATTGTAGTGACAAGGTTTAGGTCCCTAGAGTGTGTAGCTCTGAGGGATTGGGATTTCTTTAAGTGGAGCATGTCCAACAGCTCTGTGCTTGACATAGCTTTATATGTTAGGAAGAGATTGCCTCTGTGTAGGCGATATGTGAAAGTGTAAAGCTGGAGTTTTTTGAAACGGTCTGCATAGGGCATCTGTTTGAGGCTAGTAATCCTCTTTATGAGGTATTTCCGTGGCCTTTCCAGTTGTTGTAGATGTCTTGTGAGGTACATACCAAAATGGGCATTGTACTCTATAATGGGTCTAATGAGTGACGAGTAGAGGGATGGATGAGAAACCTTTTGTGATGAGGTGTGCCATGTAGAAGGATTTCCTGACTACTGTGGCGATATGATTATTAAATTAGAGACTACTGTCCACCTGTGTCCTAAGATTTCTTATCATACTTTTAGTGTTAAGTAGATTACCACATATGTGGTAGCTCATGGGTACAGACTTTTTACCAAAGATGATGACAATGCACTTTTTGTCATTGAGCTTGACGAGATCTAGATAGACTGTGTGAATCATCTTACCCTCGTCAACGGCCTTAATGACTGTTTCAAAGAAGTCTATCAGGTTTAGGAGACATGATCTGCCTTTTACAAACCCGAACTGGGTGGGGTCCAGAATTTGGAGATTACCAATGTCTTTGTGTATAAGATCCATGATGATACGTTCCATGGCCTTGTAGACCAAGCTCATTAGGCTAATGGGGTGGTAGTTCCCAGGGTCCGAGATGGCTCCTCCTTTGTGGAGTGGGATAACTGTCACTGTGCACCATTCAGTGGGCACAGAGCTTGAGGTGAGGCTATGATTGAATATGGTGCTTAGTTGGGGGTGCCAATTCATTCGGCAGTTCATGTAGAATGCAGCCTGGGATGTTGTCCGGTCCCATGGATGCTGTGTTCTTGGCTGTGAAGAGTGTGGTTTTTACCTGTGCAGCTGTGATTACAGGAACTTTGCATTCTTCCAGTATAGAGATGGGCCCTTTAGGGGCTGAGAGGGAGGGGGGGTAAAGTTAGCATTGAATCTATCTGCCAGGATGTTGGCAGTATCAGTTGGTTCTATATATTTAGTGCCATTGTGCTGTAACTCAGAGCACATCTGAGTGTTGCCATTGAGATTCTTGACATAGCTATAGAATGCTTTGTGGTTGTCTTTAAAATCAGTGGCAATTTTGTTTTCATAACTATCTTTGAATGATTTTATGAGGGATCTCAGCTTCTTACTGAGGCTGACCAGGGAGCTCCTCAAATCATGGGATTTTACTCTTTTTTGCAACAGTTTCTTTGTTCTGTTGTAGAGTTTGTTTATGGTAGGGAACCACTAGATTGGCTTCCCTTTTTTGGAGGATAGCATCTTGGTTCTGTTAGGGATAGCACAATCCATGCACTCGTGTAAGTGCTTATCAAGTGCATTTGTGTCGGATTCAGCAGTACTCTATTATCCATCTGCATGGGTGTCGTGAAGTTTGCCACTTCTGTCTTAAGAAGCGTGAAGCTGGCTTTGGAGAAATTTTTTTACTGTGGTTTCCCTAATGGGGGGGGGGGTGGGATGTGGATGTCTAGGGTGATTAGCTTGTGATCGGATCTGACCAACGAGGAATTGACCTCTGATGTGGAACACCGGTTGCCCATGCTGGTAATGACCAAGTCTAAGATATTGCTGCCCCTGGTGGGGGTGTGGATAAGTTGATCCAATTCACTGGAATTTATGAATTCCAGAAAACGTTGAGCAAAAGAGTTGGTACATGAGTAGTTTTCCCAGTTAATGCTGGGGTAGTTGAAATCACCCATTATTAGGGTGTTGGGTTATACCCTAATATTTTCCAGTGTATCAAGAAATGAGGAGTGGGTATTCTGGGGCATGGTGGGGGATCTGTAGCAAGTTACAGTTTGGATTGCAGTCTTGCCCAGAATTAGTTGCACTTGGATAATCTCAGATGCATTATGCTGAGCAACTAACCTGGAGGTGTGAATATCCTTAATGAATATGGACACGCCTCCACCTTTAGTGTTTCGGTCTAGGTTAGGTAGCCAAAAGGTGTGGTATGAATTATAGCCTGGTAATTCAGTGGTGCTCTCTGGAGCCTTGAACCAGGTATCTGTCACTGCACAGATGTTGATGTTCTCCATTTTATGGAGTGCCTCTAGTGAATGCATTTTGAGGTTTAGACTTGTACCATAGAGTAGCATTACCCTCAGATTTTGCTTGCTTGTACCTGTTACGGTGGCAAATTTGTCATTTGAACCTTGCCTAAAAAAGGCACTATAGGGGTGGCAAGAGCCTTAGCCAGTATCCAGAATCCCAAGAGTGATAGGTGCAGGCTGTCTCTGGCAAAGCATCGTGGTCTTTCGATCATGTCATCCCAGGCAGACAGATACTGGATCCCTTTAGAATGACACCAGAAGCTTAGCCAGTTGTTGAAGTCAATCATTTTGTCCTTGTACTGTAGTATCATTCTGGGTGATGGCAGGATGCTACTCAGGGCTAGGGTCATACCTGCCTGGGCTACAAGATCAGAGAGCTCCTCCATGTCTCTTTTCATGCAGTCCAGGGAAGCATGTCTCAGGTCATTCACACCAACATGGACAATGACAGAGTCATATTTGTACTTGTTGTGGAGTGACATGGATGTGTGCATTATGTGGCAGATCCTGGCACCTGACAGGCAGCTGACGGTAACTTTCTTCTTTAGCCTGGTGAGTGGAACATCAGTGTGCCTGACTATAAAGTCATCTATGACTAGAGTGTTGGGTACATTGTTATGCCTTATGGGCTGTGGTTGAGTGGCACACTGAGTTTGTGGGCTATGTGTAATTTGGGTTGTGTTGGGGGGGGTGGAGGTTGCTTGTGTTTCTGCTTTGGAGGTCTCTGTTGCTTGAGCAGATTTTTATTGAGAGCCTCCATGAATGTAGGTGTATGTTTCATGTTTCTATGTGTGTGTTTTGGTAGTGTAGGTTTTGAGGGACTATGTGATGAGTGTAGTGTGGTGCAAGTGTTTACCTTTTCTTCTTGACTGTCTAGTCCAGTCTTGTGTGAAGAGAGCTTTGCTTCCAGTTTGGCTATATAAGTGCATCTCTCACAGGTTATAGTGTTAGCTGGTAGGAGAAGATGGTTGTCTGTGTGCATGAGGCAATTGCTGCATTGCCCCAAGATGCCCAGCTTCATCAGGTAGACAGAAGAAAACACCGGGAGCTGACCTTTAGACATGCCCAGATAGGTGTTTATTTATTAAATACTAAAAGCTGTTTTCCTCTAGACAAGTGAGGAAAATTGAGTGCTGTAGTAATTTGTAGCTTATTTAGTGCTTACAATGAGTTCTGAACAAGTGCTGAGCTCAAAGAAACAGATTTTAGTGCTAAAACTAAAATACTGGCTAGTTCTAAGGGAAAATTTGAAGAGGAGACTTTATGGCATCAGGAATAGTTTAATCGTAGCTAAGCGGCGATGCATAAAGTGTGTGTGTATATATATATATATATATATATATATATATATATATATATATATATATATATATATATATATATATACACACACTTTATGCATCGCCCTTATAGATTAATTATATATAGATATATACATATATATATATATATATATATATATATATATATGTATATATATATATATATATATATATATATATATATATACATATATATATATTTTTAATATAACAGTAGCAAAAGAGCAAACTGATTCAAACAAATTAACCCGTTAACCAATAAAAAGCGAAAAACTGAGCCCCGTTCCAGCAATCTTCGATCTGACAAGTTCTAACTGCACACTCCTGCCATTAGGGTGCAGGGGAACCTTCTCCAAAAAAAGGTGGTCTGGATTAGTGATCAAGTAATAAAAACAAAGCTAGATTCAGCAGGTCTGAATTTAGTCTATGCTACAGCAAACAAGCCGTACCAATTTCAGGAAGAAACATTCAAATAAGCAGGCAAAATAAGCCTTTAACCAGAAACTCCCAGCTCAGAAGGGCAGAATTCAGGCATTCAGCTCGAGGCCGTGTTTCTGGCAGCAGTCATTTGTTTTGGTGAAACCCTGTTATAGTACAGCCACATCAGTTTGTGTATTGATGACTGTTCCCAGCTTGCAGTCATCTGCCAAGTTGATCAGCCATAGGCCAGTGTTTTTGGCCTGCACCTCAGGTAAGTATATCCTGTATACCAAAGGCCCCCAGACCAATCCCTGTAGTTTGCCACTCATTAAGGGTGTACTGCTTGGGTTGGCTACCCCTATTATGATCATGTTGGTTCTATCAATGAACCAGTTTGCTACCCATCTGGTAACATATTGATTGATGTCTAGTTGACAGAGTTTGTGTACTATGGTTGAGTGGGGAATAGTGTTTAAGGCTTTGGCCAAGTCAAGGTGGCCGGAGTGCACTATCTTTCCCTCATCCATGCCTTTGTTGGCTGTCTTAGGGAAGACATCCAGAGTTCACTGACATACCTACCCTTGAGAAAGGCAGACTGTGTGGGGTCAAGTATTTGGTGTTTGCCAATGTCCCTATTAATGTGGTCCATGATGATCCATTACATGGCCTTGCATATCAGACTAGTTAGGCTGATGGGTCTTTAATTTCCCAGATCGCTGAACACTCCACCTTGGTGTACAGGGATGATAGTGGCTATCTGCCACTTGGCTGTGACAAAGGTGGTACTCAGGCTTTGGTTATGTAGGGTGTGTAATGATGCTGCCAGTTCATTCCTGGGTTCATGTAGGTTGTAGGCTGGGATGTATTCAGGTCCCATGGAGGCTGTCTTCTTGGCTTTGAGAGGGCAGTGAGGCCATGTTTCCTAGTGATAAGGATTGGGTGGTCAGGTGCTGGGGATGTCCTGCTTTCCTGATGGGGGGGGGCAGAGGGGAGATATTTCTGCTGAATCTGTTAGCCAGCAGATTGGCTATATCTACAGCATTTGTGTATGTGGTGTCCTTGACCACCAGTTCTGCACAGATCTGGGAGCTTCCTTTGGGAATACAGACAATTGTGAGGAAGGCCTTATTATTGTCTGTCTTAGATTTGGGCAATTTGGACTTGGAGATGACTTTAGAGGATTTAAGTGGTGCTCTTATTTGTTTGTTCAGGCTAGAGGTGATTACTTCCAATTGTGCACCTGCCCCTTCTCGGTCCTGGAGAGCAATGTCATTCTTTTGTTACATAGTTCCTTTACTGCAGATGTTTGCAGACTGATTTACTCTCGCTTGTGGACGATGATGTTGTCCTGTCAAGTATTCTTGATTCCATGCATCTGTATATATATATATATATATATATATATATATATATATATATATATATATATATATGTGTGTGTGTGTGTGTGTGTGTGTGTATATATATATGGATTTCTATTACAAGAATGAAAGTTCACTACTTCAAACTTGTAATAGGAAGCCTCACTTCTGCGAAAGTTCACTTTAACGAAAGTGAACTTTTGCGTAAGTGCACTTCACCAAAAACACCGCAGTACAGTGGAGGACATAAAAAACAAGCTATGTCCTTGTTAAATGAAAAAATACTGTAATAAAAAGATCAATACACAGGAGGTTCAGGTTCAGGTTCTTTACTAGTGTACACCAGGAGGCAAAAAACGTACAAGTACAGAATTTTGTCTGAATCAAACAGGAAGAACACAACTTTTATAATATTTCTTACTAGTATTACCCCACCAGGCTGACGTAGTCAGTCACAAGGGGTTTTACATCACTTTAGCTTACAATATTCTATTCATCTAAAATGCTGATACTACATTTTGCTTAAAAACTTTTTCTGGTAAACAACGTGGCCTTGCTAGCCACCTGGTTAGTTGCAATACCCTTTTACAAAAGTTTCCACTCAAGGTTCTAAATTAATTCAAACATAATAGTAGATAAGTTTTCAATACATTTCTCTTGTTACATGTTATCACTTCCTCCGTGAAGCCGGTGCGTTATCTAGCAACATATACAAGGTCGATTGCTCAAGAGGAAAAGAGCAGAAGATTTTCATTATTTCACACATTTAATTTCCTGACCCAGCAGATAATCACTTGTGAGAAGCATAAACATTATTTCTTGCTGAGCTAGCAGCTGCTGGGGTCAGAGGCCAACTTGCAAAAGGCACACTGCAGTTTCCAAAAGCTTCTTGCAGTTTCATATGAATTCATTTTTCTTATCATAACATTAATAGAATAAAATGCATTATATCTTTCTTATTTCTTAATAAGCACTAAACATATACATTAATACATATTTTTCTAACATTTTCCCCCTTGTTAATACTTTTTATTCTATTCTCCGAAGTGAAAACAGTCTTATTTCTTCTCCTAACCTCTTCCACTTAGGATTTGCAGTTAAGAGAGTCATTCAGTTTAGACTTCAAGGAGAATTTCATTTGGAACCAATTCCTCAACTTCAATGTCTTGATACAAGGTTTCAGAGACAGACATATCTATAAAATCTTTAATTAATCTTTTCATGCAGGGGATTCCACAACAAACACATGCTCCTAATAGGAGTAAACCAACACAAATGGCAATCAGAATATTCATTAGGATGGAACCCCACCCCCCCAAACAGATTCTGGAAAAAATCCGTCAGAGGGTTTTGGCCTGGTTTGGTTATGGCCAACAATTGCTGAATCACCTCCAGGTGGTCGTTGATTTCATGTCTATTATCTGGTATCTACGCACAGCATTCTTCTTTGATAAGCGCGCACGTACCACCTCTCACCACTTGGGTGAAGTCAAGAACCATCAAATTTTGCAACACAACAGTTCTCATGGCATTCAGTTCATCAGTCACTAATTCAAGGGCAGAAAAAGTTGCATTACTCATTACTCCGAGAAGTTTCGACAGTTTTCTCAGCTCCCAAATCGATTTGACTGCACCATACGCTGGGAGTATACCTGCCCAAGATATAACACTGTCACTCAAGTCCATATAAGTCAATTTGTCTTTGTCCTTCACGGAATTATGGTCTTTCCAACCTGCTTCAACTCGACCTACTGGATTCACAGGTTTCTCGATTGGATCTTTGTTTTTTTTTGGAAACATCTCTCACGTTCCATATTTTACCCAGAGGTAATTCCGCAGTGTGTCATATGGCCGGAACCAGGTAGCCCAAAAAAAACTGACAGACCAATTTTCAGGTAGCCATTTGTATGCCTTTTTCCCACACACAAAATAACAGTTTTCAACTTTAGTGCTAATACGCACTAGCCCTGCATGAAACATTTTTTTATCTATGATTGACAATTGTTTAATCAAAATAGGATTTCTTTGTACTTCATTCAATGTCGTTTTCACTGAGTTCAAATATGAATCATAGTTAGTATTGCAAACAGTACCCCCACTTTTAGTCTTAATATAACATTTATAAGATATCGTTATGTTACAGTTACTCCAGCCCACCTGGAGAGTATTATTCTTGAAAAAACACACAATCCCTTTTTGTGTAACAGGTAAATACAATTCTGTTTTATCCTGTGATCTCACAGTTCCTGTGTCAAAACGCAAATTCTCCCAAGTCTCATTAATCCCTAAAGGAACAGCAGACATTAGTAGTCCTCCATATGCTGTTGGTATAGTTGTACAAACCCAGCAGTTTGAAATGTTTGTAGTCTCAGCAAATACATATTTAATTGCTAGGTATGTGTTAAAGTTTGGATGCCAGTCTATGGATGTTTCATCACGTTTATCCAGTTTTACTTGTGTGGTTGAGAAATGAAAAAACCACAACAAAAAGGAAATTGTCAAAAGTACAGTCAACAAGTGTACGCTCAATAATATGATTATGCAACATTTTTGAGGTTGGTCTGCATTCTTATCTTTGGCCATTTTGTTCTTGTTGGGTAACAGTTACAATGTTTTTATCAAGTTGAAAGTTCTTTACTGGTTTACAGTGCATCAAATGGATCCAAGATGACCTTTTGGCGATTTTGACTGCAGTAGGCATGGACAGCAGTACCTGGTACCGTCCTTCTCACTTCGGGCTTGCCCAATTCTTCCTCTTTGTTACCTTCACCCAGATCCAGGACCCCATGGCTAGAATCGCTTCCAATGGTCTGGTCTGTTCTTTATCTGAAAAAGAGTTAAACTGCAAGAGAGATTTATTTGTTAACAGTTTCCTCATATAACTAGCTAGTGAACTATCAGCCTCCTGGACTGCAGGCATGAGAGCTTTCCACTGAGGTACATAATATGCCCTCCCAAACACCATTTCAAAAGGAGTTAAACCCTTTGCATTTGGAACTGTTCGCATACTCAGCAGCGCCAGAGGCAGACAGTGCACCCAGTTCTTTTGGGTTTCATTGACTAACTTCCTGAGTTTGTTCTTAAGGACTCCATTCTGCCTCTCCACCAGTCCTGCAGACTGAGGGTGATAAGCACAATGGTTCTTCAGGGAAATCCCAAAGAATCGTCCCAACTGTTGTATGGTTTGATTCACAAAATGTGTACCATCATCACTATAAATTCTTTCCGGTATGCCAAATCTAGGAATAATCTCCTTTATGAGGGCTTTTGCTACTGTTGTTGCATCTGGATTCTTGGTCGGAAAAGCTTCCACCCATCTAGAAAACATATCTACAATGACAAGGCAGTACTTTTTGTTATCGCATTTGTTCAGTTCTATAAAATCCATACAAATAGTATGGAACGGATATGGCAGTGTAGGAAAACTTCCTTGTTTAGGTTTAAATGCCCCTTGTGCATGATGTTTGCTACAAATATGACATGCCGCACAAAATTTTGTTGTGTAATTTGTGAATCCATATGTTTGGAATATTCAGTTTACTAACTGTACCATCCCCCATGTTGAGATATGGCACTGCCCATGGCTCAACAAAGCTGCATATCTAAACAAATTAGACGGCAAAATTGTTTTTTTCTCTTTGGAGATGTACAGCCCGTTTTCCAAGGATTGCTCCTCGTTTTTCGCATTTTTGTTTCTCTGCTTTTGTAGTAAGCATCTGCATTGTTTTTAACATTTCTAGGTCTAAAATTTCAGAGGGTTGTAATTCTTCGTCTAAAAGTAAAGTTTCTGAGTCTAAAGCTGCTTGCTTCGCAGCTGCGTCAGCTCTCGCATTACCTTTTGAAATTCTGTCCTGCTGTTTCGTATGAGCTACACATTTGCAAATAGCTATTTAGTAGGCAACTAAATAGATTTTAACAATTCTAAAATAAATTGCGCATGATTAATTGGTTTACCACTAGATGTTATCATCCCTCTATTTTTCCACTGCTGTGCAAAAACATGTAAAGTAGAAAAAGCATACTGACTGTCAGTATATATGTTTACACATTTGTCTTTTGCTAAGGTACAAGCTCGTGTTAAGGCAATCAATTCTGCTGCTTGTGCAGACAAGTTATGTGGTAAGGATTGGGCTTCTAAGGTTTCAGTGTCTGTAACTATTGCATACCCCACTAGATTTTTCCCTGTAGGGCCCCTTCTGTATGAGTCATCCACGTAATATGTCACCTCGGCCTTATCCAAGGGAATATCCATGAGATCTTGTCTGGGTAAGGTTTTCTGCTCAATTTTCTGCAGGCAACTGTGTGGTGTGCCATCCGCAGGAGTTGGGAGCAAAGTTGATGGATTTAATGTCGTGCATCATTCAATTGTCATATGAGGTTGGCTCAACAGTATAGTCATACAGGAAAGGTGTCTAGCAGGAGAAAGATAAGCTACCTTTTCTTGCAGTAAAATTATCGCAACCGCATGAGGCACTCTCAATGTGAGAGGGTGGAATAACACCACTGAGGCTGAAGCCTGTACTGCCATTGCAGCTGCAACCACTGCTTGCACACAGTGGGGCAAGGATCATGCCACTGGGTCTAATTGTGATGAATAGTAAGCTATGGGGCGTTGCTTATCCCCATGTTGTTGTGTCAACACTGATGTCGTATATCCTTGCTTACAGTCTACAGTTTGAAAGAAACGTTTATGATAGTTTGGTAGTCCTAAGACTAATGAAGAAGCTATCAGTTGCTTCAACCTGCAGAAAGCTATTTCTGCTTCATGTGTCCATTGTAATAAATTCTGTGCTGCCATCGGCTTTTTGTATATGAGGTCGGTCAGTGGAGCAGATTCCAAAGCATAGTTTGGTATCCAACTCCGGCAGAAGTTAGTTGTTCCCAGGAAGGACATCATTTCCTTCTTGGTCGCTGGTTTGGGTGCTTGTAAAATCGCTGTTTTTCTATCCTCATCTAGTATTCTACCTTCTTTGGATATTACATATCCTAGGTATCTAACTTCTTTTCTCCAAAGCTGTAGTTTGCTTTTGTTTACTTTGTGTCCCTGTGTTGCTAAGAATTGTAACAGTGCTGTGGTATCCTCCCTGCATTGCTGCTGGGTGGGGGCTGCTATCAAGATGTCATCTACATAACGTAGAATTTGACTACCCCCCAGTGGGGTGAATCCCGCCAAATTACTAGCCATTTCTTGTGCGAATATTGTTGGACTCTCACAATATCCCTGTGGTAGTCGAGTATAGGTATACCTTTTCCCCTGAAATGTAAATGCAAACCAATATTGGCTATCAGGATGTATAGGTATTGAAAATAAAGCATTGATGATATCTATCACAGAGAAATATTTCTGGTGAGGTTTCAAATCATTTAACAAAGTGTGTGGATCTGGCACCGTAGGTGCTCTAGGTATTACTGCATTATTTACAGCTTGTAAGTCCTGAACCATACGCCATTCCCCGTTTGCCTTTTTAACAGGAAATAAGGGTGTATTACATGGTGAATCAGGAGATTCTACCAGTACTCCTTCTCTAAGTAATGCTGCTATTATAGGTTTGATTCCTATCTCTACATCCTTTCTCAAAGGATATTGTCTCTTCTGTGGTCTGAATGCTGGCTTTGGTGTAATAGTAACTGGCCCTGCTGTTCGAATAAGTCCTACATCTGACTTGCCTGTTGACCAAAGAATCTTTGGTATGTTACATAAGGCTTTCTCCTCTTCTTCTAATAAGAATGCTAATCAGCTGTCCTCTCTAGACTGCAAGTGTACAGCTGGGTGTGCCTGTGTTAACCAATTCAGTTTTTGTTTCTGTATTCCCTGTTCTGATAATTCTAATTCAGTTTGCTTTTCCCATCTTGTTACCTTTTCTCCTAGGTCTGCCCATTTTACATTTTTGTTCTTAGTTAAACTGACGTGGTAATCGATTAGATTTGTATAGTGCAAGGAATTCTTGAGGTAATGAACAGCTAACAACACTGTTTCCCTCAGTATCCCAGTACAGATTACGTAACACTAATCTGTTTGCACGATTTCTGAACAATTCTTGCTCATATTCCTTATCAGGTCCTGGTGTGCTACAATAATACAGAGTGCAATGCAACAAATGCTGTCTGTCAGTGTCAAGGGAGGGGGATTTACTGATGGCTACATTCATCAGTTCCTCGGTCACTGCCCCTGGACCAGTCGTAACTAAGTCCTGGCTGTACCAGTAAAAAGTTTCACCCTCAGATCGCACCAAAAAAGTATCCATTTGTTGCTGGGCCTCCATACCCTGCATAGTCGGAACTACTGCTATGCCAAATATCTGCATAAGGTCCCTACCTAATAGGTTCACTGCACATTTTTCAGAAACAACAATTTTACTCCTTTGAGTCATCCCTGAAACAGGGTCAATATTGCTATATCATGGGAAAGTGGTTCCCGGTATAGCTGTCCATTTGCAGCTTTCACTAATATATAATCAGGTGATTCTGAATGTTCCGGTAACTTGGAGGGGTGTATCAGAGTCCGTGACGCTCCTGAATCACACAGGAATTTAACTTCCTTCCCCTCCACCAGAAGTGTAACTTCCGGTTTTGTGTCTGCTAGGTAGAGCTCTAGGCTCAATAATGCTAAATCTAAAATCTCATTTTCTTCATCTTCCATGTTTACTTGCACTTCCTCTACTCCTTCTATCACATTTACATTTGTTCTTTCTTTATTGTCTTTTCCCGATGATTTCTGACTCTGATGGTGTATCTTCACCA
>NC_056730.1:638672968-638790468 GCF_019279795.1 Protopterus annectens
GGCTACATGTTGGCCCTAGCTGTTAACCTGTCACAGACTGACATCTGAACAGGCCCATATATGACAGTCAGACACAGGCCCACACATGGGAACAAGGTGTTAATAATCCTGTACCAAACATAAACAGTTGGGAGACCGGTTTGGTATTTGCTTGCTTTTTCTTATGGGTATGACGTCTGCTTCCCCATTGTCTGCCTTTGATGTGCTGACATGAACCTTTCATGTTTTGCAAATAGTTTGGCAGGCAAATGCAATGTTAGGAGAGGCAGAACAGATATATGTGGCATACTTGTGGTCCTTCTGTGACAGCCTGTCGTTCTAGTGGCATGGATGTTGGCCAGTGACTTGTCAGTGCTGACACAGTAAGGTGGTAGTCATTTATAACCCAGTGCAGTAACTTTCAGGTACCTGCTGTCCTACTAGGCACCATACCTCTCAAACTGTTAGAGACAGAAATCTGGGGAAAGCCATAAATAATTGGGTGACAAAGGGCCAAAAATAGGGACAAATCTTAAATATTTCCATTACAAAGGTAGATAGCTGCTACAATAACAGGTGTTGCATTAGCATGCATTTTTTTAACGGGTATGAAATCTGAAACTATCATCTGTTCATTATTTTCTGACTTTAGTCTTTCATGATTTGCAAATGATTTGCCAGAAAATCACAATTTCAAGACAAACAGCAAACTTGTGATGCAAAACTCTGGACATTCTGCAAAATTCTGTACAGTTGACAGGTATGCTAGGCACTGTGTAGGTTACTCTGAGTTGTGTACTGTCCATATAAGTGCCCCGCTGTCCCTGACTTGTCCATCTTTTTTGCACTAACGGATATTGACATCTGGACATTGTGTACAGGTCCTACTGTAGGTGTAGCTGACATGCAAAATAGTTGGCACATAAAGTATTGAAACATGGACCCTGTCAACCATAGTACTATACCTAAGCTACTAAGCAACTACAGTTAAGTGTAAGCACTGCCCACTTCCTGACAGTATTAGCCAGGCATATACATAGCCCATCGACCCCTGCATATTGTGGACATGCAACAATTTATCAGGTTGATTGGGACAGCCCTGGGAATGTGTGCTCTGACGCTATTACCCTACAAACATACATGTTACTGCATTTCTATGGGAACAAGGATGTGTTGCGGGGGGTGCATACTTGTCAACTGCACACATTTGTACAGACTGTGCAGATGTTGGCATTACTTTTTGACTCCATTTAGCATAGTGCTGTGCCTGTCTTGGAGAATACTGGCATATTACTAAAGATCGAAGGTTAGGATGTAATGGCAGACATTTGTGTTTCAGACTTCCTACCCTTCAGAGACTTCATGCAACTGCAAGACCTGCTGTGATATCACTAAGTCTGTCAGAGGGCTGTTTCATTATTGTCCCTATTTGTGGGCCTTTGCCAGACATTTCTTAATGCATTTCTACAGCTAACTTACTGGGAGAGGATGAGGGGTGAATATGGGACCCCAACATTGACATCCATGCATGTGACCTATGACCCCCTGTTTATTTGTCCCCCACATACTCTGCAGTGAGTTTTGTCAGCTAGGGGATTACTGCATACTCTGCAGACATCAGTATTGAGCAGACGTTTCCTGTTGTTCCACATGGCTGTCAGTTGTCTGCTGCTATCCCGGTAGGCCATCCCATTCCCTTGCATACATGCAGCAATACCTGAAATATGCTACCAAAACATACTACTACATTTATCTATTGTTAAGAAGTGTTACTTGCCTTGTGCCTGTGGCAGTTGTGAGGAAGGTGATTGAGGGCTGACTCTGTCGGATGCACACAGTACACGGCTTATACATGGTAAGGTACAGGTAGTGTGATGTGTGTGGCATCCATTTTACTGTGTGTGCCAGTCAGAAAGAGGTGTCAGTCCCTGGGTCCCCAGGTTGGCAGTGTATGTGCTATGACTTGCCTCTTTGCCAAGGCCAGGGCATACTGGGCACCTAAGTCTGCCTACAGGGGTGGGCTCAGGGGGTTCCTCCTCTGAGTCCCCGTGTGCCTGTGGAGGGCTTGGTAATGGTGGGGGGTTGTGTGTTCCTTCCCTGTGTTGTTCCTGCTGCAGCTGTTTCCACAGGATCATATTCTGTACCATGGCACATGCTATGAATATGTGTGCACATGTGGCTGGAGAATACTGCAAGGCTCCACCAGATATGTCAAGGCAGCAGAACTGTGACTTGAGCATCCCAAACACACACTCTATAATATTCCTAGTTTGTGCATGTGCCTCATTATGGCATTCTTCAGTGGGTGTATGTGCATTTCTTATTGGTGTCATCATCCACGTTTCCAGTGCATAGCCATCATCCCCCACAAGATGACCATACAGGATGGCCCTCCTGGTAAATGACTGGTACAGCTGTGAGGCATGCTAGATGTGGGAGTCGTGATAGCTGCCAGGGCTGCCAACACACACATTCATGATAATGCCCTGGGCATTACACATGACCTGGTAGTTGATGGAGTGGCAGCCACTGCGGTTGAGATACACTCTACCGTCTTCACCGGGTGGTGCTTTGATTTGGATGTGAGTGCAGTCTATGGCACCCAGTACCTCTGGGTAGTCTGCTATATGGTGGAAGAGATGCATATTGCTGGTCTTCTCCTCACAGGTGCTGGTGAAATAAATGTGCTCACCGGCATGTGGTTGCATGGCATCCAGGAACTGGTGGAGTACCCTGGATGCAGATGCCTGTGAGATCCCCATGATGTCCACAGTAGGCCTTTGCAAAGTACTCATAGCTAGTATTCTTAAGGCTACACATACCTTGGTTTCAACTGGCATGGGTTCCCCTCTGTTGGCTCTGGGTCTGAGGTGAGGCCGGCAGAGCTCGGTGAGTTGCTGAAGTATGTCTCTGTCCACCCTGTCGCACTCTAGTATCTCCAGATCATGCAGCCCCTGGAAGGTTACCCTGGGTCTGAACACTCTTCTCCTCCTTGGTCTGGGCCAGTTGTCAGTATTATCCTCATCACCGCCCTCATTCTGTAGCACATACAAATGTAGCAAAGCAGCAGCAGCCCCTATCATTTTGTCAGTTAAAATTCCCAAGTGTGTACACCAATGGTGCAGAGTTTGTGGGAAAAAAACAGACTGAAAGGTGTTTGCATACTTTATACTGGTGTGCTGCAGATGCTGCCTGTGTGATTGGCTGACTATGATACATTCCATCTGCCAGCTATATTACTGAGGGGTTTGAATGGGCCACTGTGAGTGGCAGAGTCCATATAAGTGATTGCTAGTTCATTTCCTTTATTCTGCTATTTCCTTTTTTATTTCTTTATTTCCACTGTGTTTAAGCCTCGCGGCATGCCACACAAACTGTTGTAGCTAGTGTAAACATTGCTGAGCAGAAAAGGTCTCCCCTTTCTTGAACTAGCTAAGCACAGCTAAGCAGCCTCAGACATACACCCTTGCTTAGTTGTGCTTAGCTGAGCGCAAATAGGAGCCACGTAGCTCCAATGTGCTTACACCAAGCATGACACACCCCCTTCTCATGTTAGCTCCTTCTTCTGCTTACACCACCTCATTATAGCTGCTACATGGTTAGGTACTCACAGACACATTCTCCCATTTAGATATTCAATAAATTTAGCTCATTTACATACCTCACTGCCTTAGTCCCTAGTTACACCACTACACCGGAGCCTATGTCCTTAGCAACCACTGTTACCTGTTATTGTTATGAGTCTACATGCTGCCCATTATAATGCAAAATGTATCTTTCACATTTCATTGTCTTTTTGCAGTTTTTTTTTTATTTTCTGCACAATTGCATTTTTGTGCTGCTGTGCTCTGCTTAAATGTCCAAAATTGGCATAAAAATATTTGCTTTTTGCAATTTTAAAACACTTTTGCATGCCAGTGGCCATAGTTTTGGCCATTGGCATGCCTAATAAACATAATACATGCTTTACTTTGAGCTGTCATGCCCCTGTTCTGATTTTTGCAGAAATGTACACAGTTAGTAACCGAATACATTTCTGCTGCTGACATGGCTCCAACACAGATGCCTGTCTGCTTGCTGGATCGCTAATTCACCTCATATGCATGGTTTTCACCAGCAAATGAGGTGGTTTGCATTATTCCAAGGTGTCCATGTTGGAATAGTGCTGGAAGGCTCATGCACGCCCCCAGCCTTGTTTACTGGATCCCACAGTCTCCGAATTCTGTGTTCAAGCCGTGCCACTATTCTTACACAACAATTTGCTCCATGTAAGCTTTATTGAATCCTGTCCATTATGCATTCAGGCATTGTTGTATGGTTTTATATGTTACACTAATATATTTCACAGTGAGTACTTCACAGATTTTTGAATAGTATAAGACTGCATAGTATTTGCTGTGGCATTAGTTGTCCATATGCATGTCCCCACATGAATCTAAACATGTGCATATAACTGTCTTTCAGATGGAAAATAGACCTAGGGGTGACAAATTTTCCTAACAGGAGAATAAGATTATAATAGATGCACTGCAACAACATGAACAGTCTCCTTGGGTGGGCAGGAAATATAGTATGGAGGAAGGATGTCTGGTTAGAGCTCACCAACATGATTAATGGAGTGGAAGGTCACAATAGATCCTGTGATGCTTGTCGCCAATGCTGCTCTGACATGATCCTCTGTGCAGCCAACAGGGTACGACAGTATGAGTGATTAAGAGATGCCACTGATGGTGGCCCACCATTGACACCTGCTAATGAGATCACGCAGTTTCTTGCAACCCTTTATACAGTGAGTGGGACGAGCCACATACCCAGGAATGGGATGGAAGCTGGTGGTTTAGGGTGCACAAGTGTGTGTGTTACTTTGCATAACACTGATGCATATAGAGTAAATCATCACATGACTGCTTCATGTATTGTTATTTTTGTATTATAGCAACAGAATTCTATCTTGTGCAGGGGTCCACACAGGGTGATGATGATCAATAAGTGTAATTACATGTAGCCATATAACTACAGAACACTCATAACAGTGCAACCAACATGTGCAATGTTGTCTGTGTTAATGTTCATAGGTCCATCTACTTCTGCACATCAGCAGGAAATGGCAAGTGAGTATCCCCATGCACTGTTACTGTGGCCACTAACTGTTATTGCCTCATCCTCATGTCATGAAACTGTTGTTTACTCGCATATTGATATTTCCCTAACATTGTAAACTACAGGTACATCATCTGGGGGCACAAGCCATGCAGGTACAGCTACAGTGAGTCAGACCAGATATGTTACCACAACATGTTCATAGGCTGCAGTAATGTGTGGCAGACCTGTGTTGCATGACATTAATATTGGTGTTTTCCTACACAGGGGCATCCAATCAACAGGTGCACCATACGTCAAGTGAGTATCAGCAGACCCTGTTACTGTGTTGTATACATCATCATGTGACTATTCCATTACCTGCATACCTGACTGTGTTGTCTTTACTTTACCACTGCAGGATCTGCATTACAACACACAGACTCACAACATGGGGAGCATGTTAGTGGTATGCTATTAACTATCTTTCATACATGTCATTGCTGTTATTCATGTTGTTGTCCTCCATTAATACTATGCCCTTCTACCCATTCATAGGACAGCCTGCATCAGCATCTAATGCACACACAATGGGTATGTGTATATTATACCTACTGTATGTTTTAAAACTGTTGGAATGGTCCATGCCAGCAAGGATGTGATTAAGAATGTTATGTTTATGACTGTTTCCTAGAAAAATAGCATTTCATTATTCTCCTCCAAAGCTGTCTTCCCATGAGAATTTGTCAGGTGTGTGTTATGGTTATATTCCTCACATATGTCAGATATCTTGGATATGTAACATAATTGTCAACTCGCTATTGTATAGATTCTGTAGCCCATACACAGATAAGACATCATGGTAAGTTATTATCTGTAACATTGCAGTGAGATACATGCATCATATGTCATTAACGATATACAGTATGTGATGTAAGCATGTTTTCCTGACCTGTGTTATCTGTCTGTTTTTGGCACATCAACTGTCTGTATCCTCCATTAGTCCATCCACTGATACCCATATGAGCTGATGTGTCTCAGTATGGTAGCATGACCCCTGGCACACAGGATAGTGACTTGGTGATAGAGCTCAGTGCAGATGGTGACAGTCATGTGGATGAGGCTGTAGCCTCAGATGTGGAGTAAAACTTGTCCAGCCATTCTGACAAGGAGGGGATGATAGAAAGGATGAGACCTGTGGATGACAGACCCATGTTGAGACTGCTGCTGATTTTAACAATTCCCCACAACATATTGATACTGTACATGTTATTAGATGTAGACATGCAGATGGTGTGCATGGGCACGTGTTTAAGGGTTTCCAACTACTCCTACAGGCAAATGAATGTTCCCAGTGAAGTCATGCATCTAGCTTCTGTGCACTTGTCCATGCTACAGACTATGTTACACATCAGCTGGATGTGCTGTATGAAGGACATAAGTGCAGACACAGTGAAGTCATTCCATCACTGGCTGCACAGAAAGAAAGTATGTTATCTGTGGTATGGCCCATAGAATCCCTAGTTAGAGCAGTACCACAGATATGCCATAGTCAAGAAGGGTTCTACATACCCCTGACTGTACTTGGTTAATTGCCACATGGGAGTGGAAAGGCCCCTCTCAGCAGAAGAAACCATGCCCATTGGCATCACTGTCTAAACTGCAGTATGCACACACTTCTACTGCTGACCCATCTGATGTGTTCCCAACATTCATGACCACACAGTCAAGTTGCAGTCATGCTTTTTCCCATAGTATATCTCCATATGCTGGTGTCACTCCAGTCTTTTCTATGGTGCAACCTGGGCCAAGTGTTTCCATACATGGTAAGGGCAGACTGGACCACTGTGTGAGCCATCAGTGTGGGCACCTAGACTGCAATAGAGTGACACTGACAATTGAGCTACTCTGTCTGGTAGTATCAGTCTCACCCGTGGTGATGAACATTGCTGTGCAGAACACTGACAATGTCATCTCTCTGTGCTAGTTGATAAGTCTGATGCTATGGAAGTTTGACAGTTTTACTAACCATAGTCGACTCCATTTATTACATGAGTTTATCCATACTTTACATTGATATATGTTGCTTGTGATATTGACAACAGTTCTGCATTATTTCCTGTGTTGTTTTCCTATTTGCATCTTTCTATGGTGGACATATAGGAATGTGTTTCATAAATGTGTGTCCTTTATTGTGTGCCATACACGGATACACCAATATAAGTCTGTATGCATACCTTTGTCAGTTACGGCCTGAGATAATGATCCCCATTGGGATAGAGTTGTATATGTTCTGACTGTTACATATTATAATTATGTTGTTATGTCTGATGCTCAATGTGTACAACTACTGGGTAATTTCCACTAGATGCAATCTGTGCTGCTGTGGTGGTGCAAGACATGAATATAGGATCATAGGATCATAGGAAGTTACTAGAATAATGGCCCTGGGGCACTTACAAGCCTAGTCAAGAGTTTATCCCCAAAAAAGAAACCTCAATCAGCACCTGTCATCTTATCAATGAGAGACAAAGGTGGAACTCCTGTGGCAAATTTGTGGTTTCCCATCCACTCATCAAGGTTACACTTGAACAGGATCAGTGATGTACTCTGTTTGACAAGTGTGTAAATCAATGTTTAATATGTATAGTTATACATGTGACTTGTCATGACTCAAAGTTGTGTGCCATCTGCTGCTGTGTTGCCCTTGTCTGGACTTGTGGGACCACCATCTGTCGTGCATGCCTCGTCCTCCTCCTGTGATACCTGTGGGATGTCATCTTCAGACACTTGCATCTTTTAGGGTAGTTCACCCACACCCACAGCTGGAAGACCACCATATGCTGTTGTTAGCAGTTGATGGAAAGTGTATATACTCATCCACTTTGTTTTATATTGCTGCCAGAAATTTTGATAGGATACAACTGGCAACTGTCTATGACACTCCTACAGCATCCCCCATTGTCTTTGAAATGTCCCAGATGCCAGTACATCCAAGATGGGACACACGTTTGTTTCAAGATGGATAGGGTTACCTCACAATATCCACACATATTGTCTGTCTAGGCAATACCTTTCAATGATTTGTTGATTTGACTGTTGGCTTAGTTGTAGCCTTGTTCTCACTCTAGCTGGCTGCCTTCTAGGTTGCACAGCCACATCCTCCTCCATGGCTTGCAGTACTGCAGCCTGTTGCAGTTCATTCACTACAAGTAGCATATTTTTGACAGCATTATTACAGATTCCATCATATTCCACGATAACAGCTTCCATTCCTTGTGATTCAGTATGGCATATGCAGTGGATTTCAGAAACAGAGTCAACATTGCAATTTGTCACATTTAAATTATGTCGGTCTTGCATAATGTGTTTTGGAATCCAACAGATGCACACAGAATCCATAATTATCCTACACTGAATAGTTAAGTACTCGGAGTGCTTGCAATTTATCTTCTGAAATAGCTTCCGCAGCTGATGTGTCAAAGTCTTCCTTCTTCATGCTGGGCTGTTCGCAAATAGCTTTTGGAATCCAGACTTAACATACCTCTCAACCTCTCAGCACAAGAAATCTGGACAAAGAAAAAATAGGGGGGACAAAGGCCCAAAAATAGGGACAGATTTTAAAAATTGCTCATATGAACTTAGAAAGTCCATAGAGTAACAAGTTTTGAATTACTATATATTTTCTCTAGGTTATGAAGTCTGTAACTCCAATGTCGGTCATTATTCGGTAATATTTAGTGATCTGAAATCTCAATAATTTGCTAGGAAAATACAAATTTTATGAGGAAAAGACCAAACATATGAGGCAAAAATCTGGACATTCTGAGAAAATCTAGATGGTTGAGAGGCATGGGTCCTAAGTTTAAATTATAACATTTGAGAAAAAATGTATCATGCATTTAGATTTCTTTTCTTGGCATTCAACTCTCTGAAACTAAACTTTGTCTTCTGGAGATTGTTAAACACAACTCATTAAGTCGATTCTAGCATGAACTCACAAGCAGAATTTCCATAGCACATTTTTATTTCTTTATTTATGAATAAGATAAGTAAACCAATGTTCTATAGGATGAATCAACTTATCCCACTTTATTCTTGTCCTCATCCTTTCCCCAATAAATTCCTTCACTTTTTATTAATTGTCATCCACAACTTTTCTTCTGATTAAAGTATGCTTTGCCGATGAACAGGATCGAAGGAACTAAATAAATTTTTACTGTTTGCATCATACTGTGCACAGGCCAGATTCCAAAAGAGTTGCTGTCGGTATAAGGCTGCCGTGATTCTGAAATATTTGTTCTCAGTGTAAGTGATTTATTTTGCTGTAAGACCTGTCTATAAACAGGCTTACTATGGGCACCACATTCTAAAATACCAGCTCTCAGTGTATGTCGTCACTTACACTGAGAGCAAGTTTTTTGGAAATAGGGTCCGTGTCTATAGCCATTAGTTTCCAATCTCTAATTTTTAACTCTTATTTTTAACAATCTTATTCTTGAGCTCTTCCCACTTATCTTTAGCTGCCACAACATAACTCTTGTTTAATCCATGAACTTAAATATTTTATGTTTTCATGTCTTTGTATGTATTGTTGAACTAATTCATGTGTGTACACATAATTTAATACTATAGCGTTTGCCCTCATTTATTTTAATCTTGAAAAAACTTTAGACTGTTTTAAAATATCCCACAGCACCCAAATGTCATATTTGGGATTTGTCAAGTACAGGGTATCATTTTCTGAAAACAGAGAGAGAGTTTTTGACAATGAAACCAAATACAGATATCTATGAATTTGTTAGTCGTTATCTTTTTGATTAGAGTTTCTAAGTATATAGCAAACAGAATAAGGGAAAGAGGACACCCCTTGCTTGGTCCCAGTTTTCAAACTCAACATGTCATGAACAGTCTTACAAATTTTCATTTTACATCAGATTCATCATAAATTCTTCTCAGTAAAAATATTATACTTTTTAGGAATAAAAATGCTAACATTGCCCCGCTCATAAATTCCCAGCATGCTGTATTGAATACTTTACTTTTATTGCTTTTCTCCCACATCTCTTATCCTTATTTTTGCTTAAAACACTCACAAGTTAAGGCTGCTAGTGAGGTATTCAGTTTGAGCACTATTTCTTCCATTTTTATTCTCCTTTCTTTTTCACTTATATTTTCTGAAAAACACATGTTATTGCCCATTTAAAAGTTAATTGCTACCCTCTAGCAGATCCATCAAACAGTTCACTTGTACTGTGTGCACATCTCCTAAATGATGTCTTCCTTCTCTCAGCACTAATTCAGCTCTATCATTTTCCACTAGTTCAAACCTGCATCTGCAATATGTTTCCCCTTAGCAATGACATCTGATTGTGGCCAGCTTAACTGGTAGCTTCACAATACATTGTAAATCTACTATTTATCTTGTATTCTTCACTTTTCTTTCATTCTTTAACATGCTTAACTAGAACAAGTACAGAAATACTATTATTGGCTCAGCTACATTCTCTCTTCTTTCATTTTCAACATTATTTAATTTACGTAAATGAAGAAAAACACTACCTTTGACTTAATATGCATTCTTTAGTCTATTTTCTCTGACCTTATACTTACCAAAAAATGCCAGAATCTCACCTGTTTTAAATACTCCTGAGTGCCAGGGGGGGGTCTATTTTTGCTAGTGTACTGGATGTCACGTGTGCATTAATGTTGCATATAGGTTTGCTTTCTGCTGATCACCCACAATGATCTTCCCATCCCCATGTTTCTCCTTTTCTTATTGACATTTTCTTACTTTTCACATATGTATTTCTTTCCTGACATCCAGGAAAAATGTCTGCTAGCTTGTAACCAAATCTCCACCAAATATATAGCTTTTACTGGCTTTTCTAATAGCATCTTGATTGTATTGGTAGTAGAACTCCAATTAAAGTGCTACTCTTAACAGCCACTATTTTAGGATTCTCTGGAGTGACTTATTTGTCTATGCTCATGTAGGACAGCTCTTGGAAAAGAATACATGATTACCGACTGCAAAGAATAATTAATTTTAAACCATACTTATCTGCCAAAAACAGATACATGTCATTTGAAAGAATCACAAGAGTGAATCTCACTGCTTTGAACTAAAGTGGTTGAAGCCTTGTGTAATTGACTACAGATGTGGTTGAAACATCTTGTAGTCAACTGTATCATAGTTATGCATACTCTACAATGCATGTAGAACAGTGGTATAAATTAATTTTAAATGCTATTGCCCCTGTATCACCAAATATGGAGGGTTGTATCCACAAGTTCCTTCTAATGTTTATACTAACTGCAATCTCATGGCGCTTTGGAATAAAGTTAATATTCACTGGTCACTAAAATGGAGTTTGCATATACCATCCATTCCGTGAAAATAACAATTTATGATTGAGAACCCTGGTTTTGCCCCCCCCCTCCCCCACACGCACACACGAACACACACACACCAGTTAGCACTTGTTTCTTTCTTTGCACTGGTAGGAATTTTTGGCATTTAGTATAAGTAGAATTCTGACATTGTCAGCAATTTTTGCTGTTTTGGAATTGCTTTTTCTTCACCCTGTGGATGATCAACCTTGCAATGATAAACCATGTATATATAATTGGTCTCTAAATTGTGGTGCAGGAGGGAATCCCCTAAAATGTTTTAACAATTTTTGGACATATGATATTTCTACCCTTTGCAGTTCTACTAAGTGTCTCAGCTAAATGGAAGTTTGACAAAATGAGGTTTCAACCATTTGACTTTACTATGTTTAAATGTAATCAGTTCTGATTCTATCAAATGGTTTGAACTCATTTTAATTCTGTCAGCTACTTTGTTATTAATACTTCACTTCAAAGTTCACTTATCAGGTTTAACTGTGTATCAATATCATATATAGTTAATGCCCTCCAGAAACTACCTTTAATGGCTCATTCATTTCAAGTATTTTTTCTATTATTACTTAATAATGGTTCAAAAAGTCATATTTTACCGCCTTATCAATTATTAATGAATTAATTCTGGACAAAAAGAGTTTTTGTTTTAAATGTAACTATGATGCCTCTCATCTCAATGTAGCAAATGAAAATATGGACCATTAAAGTTTATAATTGCTTATATATGTATATGAGCTTAGAAATTACAAATATGATTTCCATTGACATGATATGCATTTTCAGCCAATACGAGATACCCAGCTACCAGTATAGATTCCTTGCCCTAAAAAATCTTCCATGAAACAGATTTCCTCAATCAGCAGTTAAGCATGTCACTGAAAATTTTAAATCTGGAGTATAAGAATTAATGTTTGTATTGGCTAGAATACAGCTAAGTCAGTTTTAGTCAAATAGGTACCTTTCTAGAATTTACAATTAATTCAGCAATTTAATGGCTATCCCTGTAAACAATTACTGAAATTCCATTAAGGATCATTCCATAATCAAGTTATGATTTCAAGCTATTACAGATATTAATTGGCAAATTAATTCTTTATAACGCCTTTATGGAATCATAGCTTTAGTCAACAAAAAGCTAATATCACTTAGTCTACATATTGTTGCATCATGAATTTCAAATCACAACTGTACAATGATGTGGATTGCACTCAGTGTTCAAATCTGGTAAACAGATAAATCTTTTACAAAGGCTTTAGGGACTGATAGTTTTCGATTAACAAAAATGTTCCAAGTCTTTATGGAATGATAGTTTCAGATTAACAGAACACTAATATTATATATGATAATCTATCCTGTGATCATGGTGCAGAGGTTACTACTAAGCAATTGGTTAAGGAGATTGTTTGTAGTCTAGCTATTGTAAATCTCTAATGTGTTATCCCTTTCATGCTGCACTTGGGGTATATTTAGTTTTACCTATCCATTCAACACGGTTTGAATTTGCAGAGGGATAGCGAGTTCCTTTCATTAGGCAGAAGGAGAAGTTTGTTCCAAAGAAGAGTAATCCTTTGAGCAAAGAATCTATTCCAGTAGCAGGTTTATCTGTTATTTCCTGAAAATGCATATCAAGCCAATGGAAATCCACCAACCTTTCATCCTTTAATACAGTGTACATGTAAGAAGTAAGAAGATTAGGATTAAGGATCTGTCATCAAGCTGTTTCCTGTGATCCAGTGGTCCATGATTTGATTCCATCAGCCACCATTGCCAACGGTGTGACAGTACCCCCAGGGTGAGTCCAAAAAAGCTCAATGGAGATCAGTGTTCTATCCCAGGAAACAAATAAAATACTAAACTAATATGGCTGATAGATATATATATATATAAGGATACATATTCCTAGAGTAGTTCACCAAAGAAACTTTACTGCCAGAGATAAGCCTTCATTTACAGGACCTTTATTTTAGGGTTCCAATAGATATGTGTAGCTGTTTGAGTTTATTAACTTATTTAGACCCATATAATATTTTGTAGAAGTCAGAGCTTGTCAAAGTTACCATTTTTTATAATACAGAATATCTGCAAATGACTTTCAAAGAACTGTGCAGTGAATATGGTTAGAAACATGCCATGGAATTTGTGAGATATACAGGAATGAGTGAAACTGATATGCATAACTTAATTTCCCAGCTGTGGCTTCTTATGCTTCCTCTTTCCTTTACACCCCTCCTTCTTCTTTCACACTCCTTTTAAACTTAAAGTTTGAGAGGGCAAAAAAAAAAATTATGTTCCTATGATGCTCTAAAGTTTTGGATGTTTGGCTCCACTACATTCAAAAGTCAAACAAAACATGGCAGTTTTAATTTAAAAATGTAGTTATCTGAGAATGATTGATACCAAAACCCCTATTAACCCTTTAGATGCAACATTTAGCCATGGCAGTTCAATGTTAGAAATTACTATTGGCTTTACATACTCTACCAATGTGACAAAATGTTAAAAACAATAAATTAGAAACTTTCTCTTATGAACTAGAGCCTCAGTTTTGGTAATGCTACAAGGATGTTTGAATTTCATGCACCTGATGTGACAGATAATACAAACTCAGCTTATTAATTACATTACTGCATATAAAGAGAAGGCTATGCCTTTTAGAATGTCTTTTTGGAAGTGCCACAACATTATAGGGTCTCAGAGCCGCTGCTGTGTGTCACTAAGTCCCTGTATTTTAGGAGTGAAAACTGTGTTCTGCATTCCCAATGTTAATTTGAGAGTGCTGGAGGTGGAAGAAGAACTCTGACAAGGCTGTGTCTGTCTCACCTCCTATTTGTAGTTTTCATGGGCAGGATATAAAGGCACAACCAAGTCCTGGAGAGCATCTAGTATGAGGCTATCAGTCTGGTGTTTTTGTTATTTGTAGGTGATGCCCTTTTACTCAAGTATTGTGGTCTGCAGCATGTACTGGGGCAATGCATTGCAAAGTATGAAGTAGTCAGATTGAAAATTAGAACCTCAAAATCAAAGGTGATGGTTGGCTTCTGAGGGGAAAGGAGAAGCAGATAACTTAGGTGAAGGTGTTTAAGTATCATTGGATCTTGCTCACTAAGTAAGGTAATGGGGGTTCATGAGACTGACCACCTAATGGGTGCAGAAGCAGCTGTGCAGTAAACATTGTGTTGAGGTACAATGAACTGAGACCTCTGTCACAGAGTAAAACTTGCAACTAAGTGACCAATTATTGTCTTAGTCATCATGTATAGTCATGAATTTTGGGGCTTCAGTATGGTTGTCAAATGACATCTAGGTTAATTCTACAACTAGACAAATACAAATGGTTGTAACTTCATCCAGGTGAAAACAATGAAAACATAAGTGATTTTTCAGGTGAAAAGTCCCTTATACACCCTTAAAGGGGCAAGTACCTCCCAAAAACATATATACGTGTGTGTGTGTGTGTGTGTGTGTGTGTGTGTGTGTGTGTGTGTGTGTGTGTGTGTGTGTGTGTGTGTGTGTGTGTGTGTGTGTGTGTGTGTGTGTGTATATATATATATATATATATATATATAAATATAAATATATATATATATATATATATATATATATATATATATATATATATATATATATATATATATATATACATACATACATACACATGTGTGTACACACACACACACACACACACACATATATGTAATATATGTATGTATCTATCAATCTAGCTAGATCTGTCTATCTTTCTATCTGTCTATCCATATTAAAAAATATATATATATATATATATATGTGTGTGTGTGTGTGTGTGTGTGTGTGTGTGTGTGTGTGTGTGTGTGTGTGTGTGTGTGTGTGTGTGTATGTATTAATATGTATTTCAACTCTTCAGTCACAGAACTTTGGAAAAGGTTTACAAAAGAGTGAATCATTTCTGTTGCTGTAATAGAAATAGCACCAGAAATGACCTTATATGACAAATTCCACTTTACCATTTTTGTAACTCATCTAGCTGGCATCTGCAAGTTGTAACACTGATAAGTGGTCACCTAAACACTAGTAGAATGACCAGGATTTGAGAAATGACTAAGTGAATTAGGTCATAGATGCAAACAGCAGAAATTAAGTACCCCTACAAGGTAGTTAAGGTCCTTAACCTTGATATAGTGAGGAGCATGGCAATTTGGGAGGATCTTCTAGTACAAGCAGTGCTCCCCAAAACTGATGGAGTTGGTTGATGTGGATTTAGCGCATTGCAAAGATGCTGCCTTAGGTGCCTCATGTGGAAGATATTAAACAGATCCTACTAGATGGAGGCCATGGGCAGACCTAGGAAATATTGGAGGGATTATTCCTCTCAGATCACATGGAAATGACAGGAAATCCCACAGAATGAGCCTGTGACTGTTGGACTCATAGGTGCCAGCTTGGAAGTTGCAATACTGTTTTTGGTCCTGGTGAGAAAAAGAGCAGAGAGCATTGATTCCTCACTGTCTCTGATTGAGCAGTGAGTGTCTGTGTGGGACGTTACTGGTTGGTCTGGTTGCTGCTTAAGACATCTCCCAGGAAAAGGATATGGGCATCCTGAGGCAATGTAGAATTTGCCTCACATTTAATCACAATCATATAATTCTCAAACAAACTGATAAGGTTTGTGAAAGATGTACTTACTCAATGCCTCTGGAGGCAAAGCTCTTACATAAAAGTACTCTTATTGTCAAACAGGTTGTCAGTAATACACACTCTGCAGCCATTGCACACAGCATGAAGCAGGTGCATAGACCCACATATGCTGAGGCACATAAATGTAACCTTCCTAAAACCGAAAGACCAACTAGACAAAACACAAATAACAAATGTCTTAGCAACCCCAAATGCACTCTTTCAAAACACCCACATCAACACATACAACCACATCTCAAGGATCCTCTACTTCTAAGCCCATAAGTCAAGACATTGCACAACCCGATATGTTTGTCATTGGAAACTACATTGTGAGACATACTAATATCTCTCTCACCAGGCTGATTAAGGAGAAAGTCACACTCTGCTGCTTATCAGTGGTCAGGATCTGCCATAATACACACGCACTCAAGTCACTCGACCACAAGTACAAGTAAGACTCAATCATAATGTATGTGGGTGTAAATGACCTGAGACATGCTACCCTAGACTATGTAAAGAGAGACATCATAGAGCTCTCAGAATATGTATTTATTTATTTAACATTTGTTTACCAGGAAAGTCCAACTTGGAATTAAGCCAATTTTCAGCAGAGGCCCAGGGAGAAACACTCCAGATACATGTCTCTGTAATGTGGGAGGAAACCAGAGTACCAGGAGAAAACCCACATGAATGCAGGGAGGACATGTAGACTCTGCACAGAAGGCACTCCAACCAAGAATCGAACCAGAGAACCTCTTGCTGTGAGGTGATAATGCTACTGCTGCACCACTGCACAACTCCCAGGTTGATATGAGCCTAGGACTGAGCAGCATTTTACCTTCTCCAAGATGACTGACTTTAATAATTGCCTTAGTTCCTAGAATCATTCTAAGGGGGTGCAATATTTGTCAGCATGGAAGAAGATCAACAGACCACGCTACTTTGCCTGGGATGATCTGCATCTCTCCCCTCTGGGGTACACTGGTGGTGACTGAGCAGTATGGAGAGAGAGTGGAGTGCAATTTTACTGACTGATACCTATTGGATAGGTAACTTTTTGACCATAAATGGGTGGGCTATGACAGACCAAATGAGGGCATTTGAAGTAAACGTTTACTGTAACAAACTGTGTCAAAGGCTTTAGAAAAGTCTAGAAATAAGGGAGAGACTAATTTGCCTTTATCTCTAGCTTTATTGACAATATCTATATAGGTTAAAAGAGTAGTGTTAGTACTATGGGAAGGATGGAAGCCATGTTTTGTAGGGGATAGTTTTTTTCCTTCCAGAGATACATTTTTTAATACATTTTTCAAGTATTTTGGAAAGGGGGGATAAGATTGCTAGAGGTCTAAAGTAAGTAATGTTTGTTGAATTTCCTCCTTTGTGCAGAGTGAAAATGTGTCACTTTTCCAAAGAAAGGGAATGTGGGATTCCTAGATTGACCTGCTTATTAGGATTGAGACAGGATATGTAATGCTATCAGCTGCTATTTTAAGGTATTGACATGAAAGGTCATCAGATGAAGAAGAGCATGGCTTGTGTTTGTTTAAGAGTTATGATTAGATGTTGGGGAGTCCTTGTTTAGAGATGCTATAATATCTATAAAGTAAGAGTTGAACTGTATTGTGGTTTTGAGTGATGAGTTATTGGGTGAATGGTTAGGTTTGAATTTATGGCCAGGATGCAAGATTTCTTTAATTGCTGTCCAGAATTTTTTAGGATTGTGTCTACTATTATTCTGAATGTTATTATAGTTTTTTGCCTTCATTAATTTTGCTTTTTGGTATGATTGTGAAGCATTTTGAGGTTTTGAAGATGTTGTGGTGTTTTATATTTTTGACATTCTTTCCATGCCTTTTCTCTATTCTGCATTAGTATTCTACTCTTTTTTGATAGCCAAATTGCATTATTTGTTTTTAGTGTCTTCCTTCTAGGAGGTGCAAGGCTATTTAGGATATTCAGGAAAGTTGTACTGAATTCCTTTACAGCATTATCTAAGGAGAGGATTTTTAGGAAGTTCCAGTTACAGGTGATAGGTTAATAATGAACATTTCTGGGTTAAACTTGAAAAGGTTGCATGATGTTTTATAAACATGCTGTTTAAGTAGATGTGCGAGATGTCTGGTTGTATAGATTGGGAGATGATCACTGAGACAATCAGACATTGTACCTGAGGTGATGCATTTGCTGGGGGTCCAATACTAGGATCCAGTCCAACATGGAATTTGACGTCTTGCTACAATGTGTGGGACTATTAATTAGTTGTGTGAAACCAAATGCATTCATGCTACATGTAGCGGAGTTAGAGTTTATGTCCAATCACTTGACATTCACATCACTTAGTAGCATTATTTCTTGTGGAATTGTTATGGATATCCAATGTAGGATATCTTCCAATATAGCTGTATTGTCGCCTGGTGGGATGTAAAGAACCATAATACATATCTGTTTATAGTTGTTTAATTTCAGGAAAGTTATAAGAAGCTCTGCTGAGCTTAATTTTGATATTAGTTTATTGTAAGTAGAAATGTGGCAGTTTTGGGAAATATTAAAGCAATACCACCACCTTTCCTCTTTATAGGGTCATTATGGATGATATTATAGCTGGGAGGTATATTGGAGCATACCTCTCAACCTCTTATTGCAAGAAATCTGGACAAAGCCTAAAATAATGTGAGACAAAAACCCAAAAATAGGAATACATTTTAAATATTGCTCTTATAAACACAGACAATTGATTGACCGACATGTTTTGCATTAGCATGCATTTTATGAAGGAGATGAAGGCTGAAATTCAAATGTCTGTCATTATTTAGTGACTTCAGTCCTCAGAGATTTGCTAGAAATCCACCAATTTTATGAAGAACAGACCAAAAGCGTGAGGCAAAAATCTGGAAATTCTGTGAAAATCTAGACAGTTGAAAGTTATGTTTCGAAGTAATTTATGTTGAATTTAAGCCAAGTTTCAGTTACACTAAGAATATGAGGCTTATGCTGGTTAATCCAGGCAAATATCTCAGTAATTTTATTTCTTATTCTTCTAACATTTATGGCAGCAAAAGTTAGATTACCATGTTTGGGGGGGGGGGGTTAATCTTTGTAGGTTAGAGTAGTGGGTGGAGGGAATTGTCTTGATGTTCATTGTGATAGGTGGGGCCATGATTACGATGAATGTCTACTCCTAGAAGGATTTCTTAGTATATTGGGGAATTAGTGATACTTGTTTTTGGAGAGTATTTTGCATCTAATTTTCTTTTTGGCTTGAGTTAAAATGGAGTTAATCAGTCTATATTTGTAGTGGAGGTGAGGGGCATCATTAAATATGTTTGGTAGGATGTGTGGAGAGTGCAGAAAGGAAGTATGAATAGGCTGTTAGGACAGAGCTGGAAATATATTGAGAGCTATTTTAGGGTCATGGTAGGATGAAAGCTGGCCCAGTAGCAGAAGAAGAATGGAGGATAAGCTGAGTAATAGCAAGATTAAGTAAAGGGATCTGATCTTTACAGCCCGCAGGTAGTGGGGAGGTAGGGATCAAGAAGAAATAAGAGGTTGCATGGTAAAAGGATATGATATGATTCGGGGAGAATACATGGTTACTGAGAAGAGTACAGTAGAAGAGAACTACCCAGGATACACACAAAGAAAAAAAATGGAAAGGAAAGGCTGGCGTTATAAATGGAAAGACAGATAAGGGTTTAGAAAGATGCATGTGATAAAAACTTAAAGAGAATGGAATCTAAGGACAAGTATGAAGGAAAATCGATGACCCAACAAAGTAAGGATGGAAAAGGAATTAACACTTAAAAAGAAAAGGGACAAAAGACTAGAGGGCACAAGAAAACTGTATGAGAGTTAGGATACAGAAGGAGCAGTAAGGAACGTATACGACTGGAGCAATATAAGTGGTACAATACCTCTCAGTTAGGGCAACAGTCTAGAAATGAAGCCGTGATTGAAGCAGGGGCTACAGTCCTCATCATGGAGGTATATAAAAATGTACATAATTAACAGGGCGGTGGAAGTAAACAAAAAGGGAAAAAGAAAACTAAGACAAGAAAAATTAAATGGGATCGAGCAAAAATAAAAGATGTTAATGGGCAGAGAAAAAAGACAGATAAGCAAAAATAAAATTCCTCACAGCTACACACATAAGTTAACTGAAGGGAGACCAAGAGAAGCATCGAAGAAGGGGATTAAGAATCAGTAGGAAAACTGACAACAACACAGATAGGTATTAGGTTAAACATAGGACTTTTATGGACTAATGAATCCAGTAAAAAAAGAGAGAGAATAATAATGCGCCTATAGAAATTAGAAGCAGATATCTTCTGCTTGCATGAAACACATATGATGAAAGAGGAACATGGGAAATGGAACAGAAGGGGGTTATTGTCCAGAATGCTTATAAAGATGGAAGAAGGAGGGATGTAGTAATGCTAACTAAAATAAAAAAATGTGATGCAAACTGAGTACATATATACTAGGGAGGATGGATGTTTTAGAAGGGGCTAATAAGAGATACTAAAATTATAATAGCAACAATATACATTCTGTCACAGGAGAAGTTCAGTATAAAGTGGGAATTAATGCTAAGGATAATAAACTGTAAGATGGTATGTTGGCTTTAGCTGGGGAAGGAATATGGTTACAGGAATTGGAAGAAACAACAGCACAGAAGAGATGGGTAGAAAATAAAAGCACAAAAAGTCTGAGTCTGAAGGATGGCTGGTGAACTACAACAGATGGGGAAAAAGGAAGGATGCAATAATTATATTGCAAATGATAGATAAAATATATATAAAACATAGGAAAGCTAGAAGCAGGAACAAAATAATTGTAGGAGAGAACCATTGGGAACTCCCAGTATATTTGTTGAAGAACAAAAGATTTAGGACATGGTTAAAAGGGGCTCTTAGTAATATAATGAATGCAGAAGAGCAGTAAAGTGGAATAAAAAGGGACAAAATAAAATGGGAGTGCAAGAAAGAATAGGGCAAAAAATATAAACAAATACAAGAAGGTTTTAAATGAGAACAGGCAAACATTTTAACAATTAAGGGACTTAACAGTTAAGAGGAACAAATTTGACAGGAAATGAAAAAGACGAATTAGCAGAAATGAAGAATAAAATACAGAAAGATGAGGATAACAGGATTTGGGCACAAGTGGCATAGTATGAAAAGCTGCATCAAACAATGAATCTGAGAGTAGTGAGGGCATTAGCAGCAAGACTGAAGGCCACAGAAGGTAGAATTATCAATGCACAGTTAAGAAAAATGGGTGATCAGAAAACTGTAAATAAGGGAAATGAAAAAGTGCAAATACTTAGAGAATACTACATTGTGTTGTATACCACAGAGCTGAAATACGAGATAAGTAAATAAATAAAAAAAATCAATTTTAAAATGTAAGGGGGGGGGGGGCATGGTTAAACTAACATGAGAAATAAATGAAGAAAAAAAAACAAAAAACAAAAAATATACTTGTTTTCCCACTTTTCTAAGCTAGTATAGTCCAGTTTTTCAGGTTAGTGCTGAATTCAGGGCTGTGTTACAAGTTTCCGTGTTTGCCCATACCTTACTTGGATAGAAGGAAGTTTCTCTGTTCACCTGTGAGAGAGAGGAGCTTTGAGCAGCCTATCTGCCCCTGGATGGGTGGTTTCAGTGCAGAAATTAGTAGTTTATTCGTCATTTTGGGCTAATTTCTATCACTTTCATTTCCCTGCTATAAAACCCGCATTAGCGAGGTTTTGCACGCCGGGCATCACCATTTAGCTAGGCTATGACCATTCCCGGCTCCACAAAGTCTACTCTTCAATTTTTCCCTTGGAACTAGGCAAACTTTCAACTTAAGCACTCAAACCATTCACTTCTCAGCCCGGCACTTGCTCAAAACTCATAGCAAGCACTAATAAACCTTAGCACTAGACCCCCCTATACTGTAGATAAGGACAAGGCTCTGTATTTGACCTTACCAGCCAATCAGTAAAACAGCTCACTGTACCTATCCAGGCATGTCCAACGGGCATTTTCAGGTGTACTCTCTGGTCCAACTGGTGAATCTGGGCATTTTGAGGCAATGTTACAACTGCTTCATGTACACAGACAACCCTCTCCTCCTAATACCCAACACTAATACATGCGAGAGATGCAATTATATAACCAAACTGGAGGCTATGCTCTCTCAACCCAAGACTGGACCAGACAGTCAAGAGGAGAAGGGAATTACTTGCATCACACCACCAGCCTCATATAGACATACGAAACCAGCACTGGCAAAAAAACACACATAAATACATGAAAACATACTAGGAGGCTCTAAACAAAAATCTGCAGAAGCAACAGAGACCTCCAAAGCAGACATCCAAGCAACCTCCACCCCCCAACACAAACCATGAAACACATACTTCACAAAACCAGTGTGCCGAGTAATCACAGCCCTTAAGGCAAAATAACATACCCAACACACTAATAATAGGTGACTCTATAGTCAGGCACACTGATGTCCCACTCACTAGGCTGAACAAGGATAAGGTTACTGTTAGCTGTCTGATGGGTGCCAGGATCCGCCACATAACACAAGCACTCAGGTCACTCCAGAACAAGTACAAATACGACTCTGTCATTGTCCATGTTGGTGTGAATGACCTGAGCCATACCTCCCTGGACTACATGAAAAATGAAAAGAGACATGGAAGAGCTCTCTGATCACATAGCCCAGGCTGGTATGACCCTGACCCAGAGTAGCATCCTGCCCTCACCAAGAATGATACCACGGTATAAAGAAAAAGTTATCAATTTCAACAACTGGCTAAGCTTCCGGTGTCATTCAAAGGGGATCCAGTGTCTGTCAGCCTGGGATGACATGCTCAACAAGCCACGCTGATTCACTAGAGACGGCTTGCACCTGTCAACCTTAGGCTTTGGAATACTGGCCAAGGCTCTTGCCACCCCCATAATGCCTTTTTTATGAAAGGCTCAAAAGACAAACCCACCGCCGTAAATAGCACAAATAATAAAAAACTGCGGGTAATGCTACTCAATGCCAGAAGTCTAAACCTCAAAATGCATGCATTTGAGGCACTCCTCAGTATGGAGAAAATCAATATATGTTCAGTAACAGAAACCTGGTTTAAGGCACCACAGAGCACCCCAGCGCTACCAGGCTACAACTCATACCATACATTTCAGCCACAAAACTCGGACCGAAATACAAAATGGGGGGGTGTATCCATATTCATCAAGGATACCCTCACCTCCAGGTTAGTGACATAGCACGATGCTTCAGAGATCATCCACGTGCAACTAACAATGGGCAGAACTGCAATTCAAATTGTAGCTTGCTACAGATCACCCACCATGTCCTAGGACCCCCATTCCACATTTCCTGGAAACACTGGGAAACATAAAGGTCCTACCAAACACCCTGATATTGGGTGATTTCAATTACCCAAACATTAACTGGGAGAACTACTCAAGTACTAACTCCCTTGCCCAATATTTGCTAGAATTTATAAATTCAAATGCCCTGGATAAAGTGGTCAACACCCCCACCAGAGGTGGCAATATATTGGACCTGGTCATCACCAATATGGGCGACTGGTGTTCCACACCGGAGGTCAATCCCTCTGACCATAAACTAATCACTCTGGATATCCACATTCCGCCCCCCACCCTCGGTCAAAGAAACCACCGTAAAAAAGTTTTCAAAAGCAAACTTCATGTTACTTAAGACCAAGGTGGAATGTTTCAAATCCCCCATGCTAAAGGATAACGCTGCCCAAGCTGCAAAATCCTTTACTAATGTACTCCACGGGCACCTACAAGAATGCAGGGATCGTGCTATCCCAAGCAAAACCAAGACTCACTCCTCCAAGAAAAGGAAATCAGTCTGGTGGACCCCTGCCATAAACAAGCTATACAATAGAAGGAGGAAACTAGTACAGAAAAGAGTAAAATCCCAAGAAGGGAAGACATCCCTGATCAGTATCAGCAGGAAACTATGATCCCTCATAAAATCATCCAAGGCTAGCTTCGAAAGAAAAATTGCCAAGGACTCCAAAGATAACCACAAGACATTCTTTAGCTATGTCAAGAATCTAAGTGGCAATTCTCAGATCTGCTCGGAGTTAGTGCAGAATGGCACAAAATACACTGAACCGACTGATATCGCCAACATCCTGGCAGACACTTTCAGTGCAAACTTCACCCCCCTCTCACCCCCAAAACGGCCTATAACCATACCAGAAGAATGTAGTGCCCCTGAAATCACAGACACTCAGGTTAAAACAGCTCTCTCCAAAGCCAAAAACACAGCATCAATGGGACCGGAAGGTGTCCCACGCTGCATCCTGCATGAGCTCCAAGATGAACTAACCCTTCACCTAAACACACTGTTCAAACTCAACCTATCCAAAGGCTATGTGCCCATAGAGTGACACACACCAATGGTTATTCCGCTCCACAAAGGTGGATCCACAACAGACCCTGAGAACTATCGCCTGACTAGCTTGGTCTGCAGGGCTATGGAGCGCATCAGCATGGATCTCATTAACAGAGACATTGGGAACCTCCAAACACTGGACCCTACCAAGTTTGGCTTTGTTAAGGGCAGATCATGCCTCCTAAACCTGGTGGACTTCTTTGAAACAGTTACTAAAGCTATAGATGAGGGAAAGGTGGTACACACAGCATACCTAGACCTCGCAAAGGCCTTCAACACCATTCCCCATTCTGGTTATTCTGGTATTATAGACAAGCTCACCAGCCTGAACATAAACCCCCTACATCACGAGATGGGGTGCCAACTGGCTTACAGACAGAACTCACATGGTAAGAGTTGCGGGAGCTAGGTCTGACTCTAAACCGGTTACAAGTAGCATTCTCCAGGGCTCAATCCTTGGACCCCCTCCTGTTCGGCATATGCTTCTCAGAGGTACAGGGAAGCACAGGAGGACTATGGCTGACCAAGTTCGCAGATGACTGCAAACTAGGGGCTATAACTGACTCTCCGGCTGACACAGACATCCTCCAAAAGGGTCTCACTGAGACAGATGCCTGGTGTCAAAACCATGGCCATAAGCTAAATGCCAAAAAGTGCATAGTCATCCCCTTTGAAAAAAAACAAAGTACCAACAAACTACCACATAGGTGGCAGCCCCTAAATACGGAAGATGTAATAAGGGATCTGGGGACCCAAGTACATAGTAATCTCTCCTTTGATAATCACATTGCCAAAGTGGTTAGAAAATCCTTCTATGTGGCCCACCTAATCACAAAAGGGTTTGCATCCAGATCAAAAGAGGTCATTGTGCCCCTCTATGCATCCCTCATCAGACCCATCATAGAGTACAATGCCCCATTTGGGATGTACTTTACAAGAAACCTGCAACAGCTGGTAAGACCACAGAAGTACCTCACCAAGAGGATCACTGGCCTCAAACAGATGCCCTATGCAACTTGACTGAAGAAACTCCAGCTGTACTCCGTTGCATACCGCCTACTCAGAGGTGATCGCTGCCTGACATACAAGGCCATGTCCAACCCAGAATTAATGGACATGCTCCACCTAAAGAAAACCATATCCCCTCGAGCCACACACTCTAGGGATCTAAACCTCACCACAACAATAAATAGGATGTGCTGTAGGGATAGATTCCTGTCCCAGAGACTTCCCATGCTCTGGAACAAGATTCCAATCTACATTAGGCAGAGCTCCTCACTAACACTCTTCAAGAGAAACCTTGACGAGTGGATGGGAAAAAGAAAGTTTACCCCGGGATCACTTTAGTGGCTCTGCTGGACAGAGGCACAGGGAACTAATCTAAGGGGGCGGTGAAAGAAAACACATTCCGGCTAGGCTTATAAATGCCTTTGAGCAAATAGCCTAGTAGTTACCTATGAACCTATGAACCTAAGATGAAATTACAGAAGAGTTAATGGCACAAAAAAAATAAAACACTGGGACAGATGGACTACCAACACAAATCTGACAGATGGGAGGCAAGGAGATAATAAAAACATTGAAAATGTTATTTACTGATGTTTGGAAAGGGGGTAGTACCAAAGATCATGGGCAAAAGGAGTGCTAGCAGTCATAAGGAAAGAAAGAAGAGATCCACGCAAACTGGCATCATGCAGGCTGATTACAATTCTAAATCAAGATTATAAAACATTTATGCCAATTGTGGCCAAAAGGCTAGCAAGAATAATGCAACATCTGGTGGACACAGACCAGACTTGGTTTGAGAAAACAGTAGAACACATGATAATAAAATAAAAACACTAATGATTATTCAAGACACATGCAGAAAAAAGTAGATAGTGGCCCTCTTTGCATTAGAAGCTGAAAAGTATTTTAACAGAGAAGAGCTGATGTTTTTGTTTCAGGTGCTGCAGGAAATAGGATTCCCAGATTATAAAAATGCTGCTACACATATGTGATCAAGTTAATGAACAGGATAAGTTGGTAGAATGTCTATCCAAATCCATGAAGATAACTAGAGGAACAAGTCAAGGGTGCCCCATGTCACTACTGTTATTTGTATCATACTTAAAACTGCTAGCGGAAAGAATAAAATATATGAAAATCCTAGGATATGTGTGTCTGTGTGTGTGTGTGCGCGTGTGTGTGTGTGTGTGTGTGTGTGTGTGTGTGTGTGTGTGTGTGTGTGTGTGTGTGTGTGTGTGTGTGTGTGTGTGTGTGTGTGTGTGTGTGTGGGTAAACCTAAACCTAGTATTATATGCAGATCATGTTATAATTACTCTAAGTAATTGAGGAGAATATTTAAATCATCTAATGTAATTGTTAATAAAATTTGTGGATATTTCAGAGTTTAAATTGAATAAAGGAAAAATGAAGGTGATGGGGATGAATCTTGGGGAGAAGGAAGAAATAAAGAAATTGAATGAAAGATGGTGGTGGAAGGCATAAATAAAAGGTTTACCTTCATAAACTCAAATCACAGTGGTTCGAGTGCTCATATGAGCAACTCGAAACCACAAAACTTAAAACGTCGACAGTCCTTAATGTTCGAAAAACAGCAAATCAAAAAGCAGATTCGCTGTTTTTCGAACATTAATGTCAAACAAAAAAAATGAAGTGTAAAGCAGGGGGGCAAGCCCTTCTGCACCCCCCAGACCCCCTACTTTATTATTCTAACTCCAAGATCGCATTACAGTGGGGAAAGGAACCATTTCCAGATCCCCACTATAGTGCACTCCGCCCCAGAATGTCAAATGTGCAATGAGCAAATCTCACTGTGCATTTGCTCATTCCACATTCGAACCTTTTTCCATTCGGCGTTTGCAAACTTTGCAAACTGCCTTTTGGAAAATTGCTGTTCACCCTTGTGCAATACACACATGTACAGGTAAACCTAAATAAAATACCTAGGAGTGTGGTTAAAAAGCACGTATGAAGAATCTAGAGAATAACCAGTTAGGGAAAAATTGGGCCAAATAAAACAAAAACATGAAAACATGGGAATTCCTTAATTTAGACCTGGAACAAAAAGTGCAGCAGATGCACTGGCATGTGAGATCCCACATATTAGATATAGTCAGTGCATAAAAGACAGGACTGAGGAAGAAAGAATGGGATCCACAGAGAAAATGGATAAAGGATTTGGTTTGGGGAGAAGAAAAAGCTGAGTTGGAATAAACCAATAATGGTGAAGGAACCAGGTAGACTGGGAGTTCCAAATCCAAAAGGATCCGACATGGCTATTATGATATTCTTGTTGAGATGCAAAAGTGATGGAAGGAAGTTGAAATGGGTTAAAATGCTGAAAGACAGACATGAATGGGTAAAAGAGAGAGAGAGAAAGACATGTTAGAAATGATATGAACAAGGGAGCAGGAGCTTAATGATGTATGTATGTATTGGGAGGCTTAACGGAAGTAGTGAAAAGTATTTGAGAAGGACACAATAAGAAAGTGAAAGAAGGATATAATACCAGTAGGAGCCAAAATGGGTGCCAATAATAAATACACAGCTGCAAGAAGATGATGGAGTACTGGAAAGATATAAGAGAAAAAATAAAAGATTACAATGGACAGAAGTTCAGAGCAAACACATTTTCGGAAGATATCCACATGTATATTACCAGTGCTGTGTGAGGAAGGGAAACATTCTATGTGGATTAAGTGTAAAGAAGAGGATGTTTCAGAGATAGTAAAGTGGATAAGTTTAAAAGGAGGCCAGGGTACCAGAGTAAAGAACTGGCAGCACTATACTGGGTTATGAGAAAAACAATGAGAGATAAAAGGGAGGCGATAAAGGAACTATAGCAGAAATAGCTAGATAAAACAATAAAAAGAAACAACGGGAGATAGTGTGTGACACTATATGGAAGGTGATAAAGCTGAGGAAATTTAATTTTTTTTTCTAGGAAATACATGCACAAGTATTTTATACACCCAAGAGAATAGGAAAAATGCATAAATAAGTGATTATGAAAGTGTAAAAACACAAGCTGGTATCTGTTCACACATTGTTTTGGGAATACACTGAAGTCCATGCCTACATAAAAACATACATGAGATAATAAAATAAATATAAGGCAAAGATACAGGAACTGTACAAGAGGAATAGTTATTGAGAACATATATACAATGGCAATGAAGGGAGGCAAAGAAGAACTAACAGAAATTATCTTAATGCTGGGGGAAAAGTTATAACAAAGCTACAGAAGGATTACAAAAAGACAAAGAAGGATGAATAAAACTGACAAGTACAATACTATAAGAAGAAGAAGCAGTAATGAAATAGTAAAACAAATGACAGAAGAAAAGGTAACAAGTGTAGAACACATTAAAAGGAAGGGAAAGCAAAAATAGTTAGAAATCCCATCAGGAAAGGAAAGGAGAGGAAAAGGAAATGGAAATATTGTAGACAGTTATGACCCCAAAAGTGACATGAAGTAAACGGCAATGAACTTAAATAGAGAGAAAATAAATAAATCATGGTAGGTAATTGTTGGTAATAGACTGAGTGGAGTGCATAGGCCGACAAATCAAGAAATCGTGTGTTAGCAAAATCAATAAAAGTGGAAGAGGGGCTTACTACAAGCACACTTTCAATGTTTGTTAATCATTTAATGTTTTTTTCATTGGAACCTGAATGAGTCATTGCATAACACGCTGTAGTATAATAGTTATTATGGTTTTATTAATATTTTGAGCAAAGTATGGGCAATGCTTAGGAATGATATGGCTAAAAGAAATCTCCTCCTTTGGGATATAAGTCAACCTAAACTGCTGCAGTAATTTGTTTTGATATTGTAAGCAGAGGGTGTATTATGACCAGAATTGTAAAAACAAAGTAAAATAGAGATGTGTATAAGCTGAATTGGCACCATGCATGAGGATTACACAAACGCATGTACAAAAGTGTATTAAAAGATAATAAACATTGACTTTCTAAAAGAAAAAAATTGAGATCTATAAAGCAGAAAATATACTTGTGTTTTTTAACTGCTTGAAGTCATAATACAATAACAGCTGTTCTGTTTTCTAAAGGAGCATAATATCTGAAATACAGCATTTTTAGGCCATGCACGGGACTAACATTTTTCTTACAAGGCTACCACATTACAACCCCCCCCCCCCCGCACACACACATACACACACACACACACACACACAAGACATGTGGCACTGATGTACTTGGACTACAGTAGGGCATCTGTACCTATGGACTACACCCTACTTGCATATCACCTAAAGGAAGAAAGGCAAAACTCAGATGCCCAGGACTGGTTCCCAAATTATCTTAACAATCACAGAGACACTACTGCATGGTAAAATGTGTTCTCAGATCTCTATTTGACCAACCCTCTGGGTTGCTGCAGAAGTCTGCAAAGGCCTGCTTCACCATTCTTTGATCATCGGTAAGGTGAAGGAACACAGATGTAATGTGGCTCTTAGTATGATGATTTTGTGTTTCTCCTTAGTTTAGAAAACATAAGTTGCTTAACTCAGAATTTTCAAGTAGGTTTGAATACTTTAAGAAAGAATAATGACAGATTAATTCTAAACAGTAAAAAACAAATATGTATGTTGGCAAACTCCTGTTAAAACTCAGCATGCTTAATCAGTCATGCATCACATGTACTTCTGATGGTCCTTGAGAAATACTTCCTAAACTGTAACACTTACAATCCACCAATGAGTATAAGATAAACCTACTATATCATGCTGAAATTGTTGTGAAGCAAGTTCATCAAAATCTTAGTGCTCTACACAGAACCAAGCATCTTCTGAGCCATGAAGCAATAAGAACCATGGTGCAGGCAATTCTACTACCCAGAATGCTCCATAATGCAACAGTGCTGTCCAGTCTTAAGACAGTAGGACAACGTACAGTAGGATATGTAGATGTACTCCATCTCTGTTCCCACTCTTATGTTGTGCCCAGGATGGCACATATTTACCTCCTTATTACAAATAACAATATTCACTTCTTCGTATGTCTTCACCTAGAGAACTCGCAGACATGATACAAGCTGAAAAGACAATTAAAGTCCTCAGTAACCCGCCACATCAGCAGGTCTACTAATAAAACAGAAACAGTGAGTCACTCGATACTGATGGCAGGTGAAAGCCTGTCTTACAATGTTTAAGGCAATCCTGTACAGTCTCTCATTGAGTACTGAGCAATAATTTTTCCCAGAATGGGAACTACAAAACATGTAGCATAAAATAACTTTACCTATGTTTAAACAGTGCGCTGACACTATATAGCTAAAAATAAATCCTACAATGGCATATCTAATGCATTTCATAGTATATCAACGGCATATCTAATGCATTTCATAATATATCGCCTGATGAGCTCTTTCATTGTTTAATTCCAGCTTCTATCTCCTCTGACATCATCAGGTTAGGTGGTTAGTCCTTCATTCACAACATCTATTTGCAGTACTATCCTCACCAATTTCTATTATATTTTAGTAACCTCTCCTACAACACATTATTTATATATAGTATATATAGACAAAGACAAAGATATACACAACCACCAGCTGTCATACTAATTTTCTACATTGAATTAGCACTTAAACTGTAATTAATATAATATTTTTTAAATGATTCTTAAGTAACATCCCAAGCTGATGTAGAATGATCTTAAAGTTACCTGAAGATAGTGTTTGAGTGTCTGGACTTTGACTGTTTGTGCCATCTTTGTTTAAATACTATAACAATCACAAACAGGATGAGTATTTGTTCTGCGTTAATAAAGCTTTTCTTCCTGAGTCCCCACTTCAAATGTTAGCGCCCAGTTTTCACCAAACCAGATAGCAGTGCAATATAACATAATACAAAATATCTTTAAAAGAAAATTAACTGGGGTCATGTTGTATTCCTTTTATTTGATCACCTAAGACGAGTAGGTAAAAATGTTTCTTATTTATTTTAGGCATAACTAACAGCTGTAGGAAGTGGCAGAAGGCACTGTTCTACCATTGTAACACCACTGAGCATGTGCACTGTGCAGAAAGATATGGACATTTTCCTGCAAGACAGTTTAATGAATGATTGAGGCACCACATTTCTACCAAAATGCTGTATTAGACCACGTGCACCAGTGCAGATCTCCATGGATTAGAATACCTGTCTTGGACATTTTATATATGCAAGTTGAAAAGCCATATTTGCATCTGCACAGATGAATCCCGGGGCCATTGGAATAGTATGGTACTATCACTTAATGCTAGTTCACCAAGACTTTCTGTGAATATCAGTTCTCAGTTTCCACTGTATTACTTATTCAAGTTTTTTAAATTTTGTGTGATGTAATTTAGGAAAACAACTCAAATTCAATGTGAGCTATAAAATCTTTAATTAAAAAGCACCAGAGAATTTTACTTACAACACTCCTGCAATATTTTTAGACACCATGAAAGTGCATAAGAACATCACAATAAACCATGAACTAATGAAAGAGCTTAGTCTTTTGAGTGGGGTCTCTAGCCAAAGGCAGAAATCTTCCCAGTCATAAAAACCACAAAAATTAATACGTCTTTTCTTGTCACAGTGGCAGGATTTATTTGCAGAATAAGCAGGAAAACCCATCGCTCAAAAATAGCAAGAGAGAAATTATGCCAGTTCATTGAGACAAGCTTCCCTGTGATGTAGGAATTATGACTTAAGTGCATGATTAGTATGTTTTCTTCTTTCTGAAAAATCTCAACGATATCCAAGAAAATGAGTCAAGACCCCTTTACATTTCAGGGGTGCCAATTCCATATTGTTCTGGAGCAATCTTTTATTGCGTAGTAAAATAAGGAGCCAGTAAAAATACATTTTAACTCATTGTTATAAAACACTCAAAGAAAAAACATTTGTAGAAGTGATAATAGCATACACTGCACCATAAAATGGTTTTCAGTATTCTGTCTTCTGCTTAATTTATTCCAAAATAATTTTGCTCTACCATCAACAAAAGCAGATTGTGAATGAATTCTGTACTATGCTTCTGAAAAAAAAAATGTAAATAATATATCCAAACATTTATTGCCTTTTGAATTAATGCAAGGTAACTTTTAATGTCAACTAAAGCACACCTTTCCCCCTTCGGAGTGTTTTAACTGCCAGAAGCACAATCAATAAGAAGGCAGTATCTCGCACTCTTCAGAGTGTTATCTATTGCTTTGTACATGATATGTCAGTATAGTCCATTCCCATACTGCTCAACCTCTTAGTGTAAGAAATTGGAACAAAGCCTAAAATAATGGGAGACAAAGGCTCAAACATAGGGGCAGATTTTAAATGTTGCTCTTGTAAAACTAGAAAGCTGCTAGAATGGCAGGATTTGTGTTAGCATGCATTTTCTGAAGGATATGATGTCTAAAAGTCAAATAGCTAACAGCAAAGAACAAACTGGGTAAAACGGCAACTGAACGGCTTAAAGTCCACTTAATCCACCACAACTAATCTGTTGTGGTGGATTAAGTGGACTTTAAGCCGTTCAGTTGCCGTTTTACCCAGTCTAAAACTCAAATATGTGGCATCATTTAGTAACTTCACTCAACAGTGATTTACCAGAAAACCACAAATTTTGTGAGGGACAGACCAAATATATGAGGCCAAAATCTGGACATTCTGAAAAAAAACCCCTACAAAATCTACACTCATAATTACAACTAGAATTGCAAGAACTGTGTGCCAGCTTCAAGAACATAGCACTTTTCTTTTCCTCACAATTGTGTCCTCACCCACAACAATAAATAAATAAATAGTCTGTGAACAGACTTTTGCAGACTTTCTCTTGAAATATACTAATATGCAACTCAAACCAGAGAATTCACTTTACACAAAATGTGAGGCAAAACATAGGCAAGCTGGTAAACAAAGGTATAGCCCAACTAAAGGCATCTGTACCTGCAGACGCAGATACAGAGGTATGTGCTTAAGGTGTAGCGATATCAAGTTAGTTGCACATGTGGGACTGTGACTATGTCTCCTGCTGTGTGTTTATGGCAGATGTCTGTCTGTCTTACGACACTGATTTTGATCTGTGGATGAACCTATAATGGGGTGGGAAAAACATCTTGGAAGGCCTTTCCGGACTCGCAGGCTGAGGTGAAAGGAAAACCAGAAGGATGTTATCCACAGTTACTCATGCAACTGTGGATGTTATCCATAGTTGCATGAGTAACCATGTCTTGGGGCAATTGTGGAGACAGAATAGTTTTGTCCATGCCCATATTAGCAGCCACAGCCAGAGATGTGGTAGTGGCTAGGGAGTCAACCTTGTGTGAGAAGTAGTCATGTGCCATGTACACTTGCAGTGTGTGCAAGCAACCCCTACCTTAACTACGCCTCTCATGTACAAGCAGCAATAATGACACACTAATGACAACTGGACTTCCATTCCTTGCATAGGTTGGAATTATTCAAAGCTGCCATGGATATCTTTACGCAGGCTAAACAGCACACTGAGCACCTCTGACATGGTCTAAGTAACATCCATCTGTGCCTAGATCACAGCCTTGCACATTGATACCTAAGCTAACACCAATATCTTGTAATACTCATGCTCCAGGTCAGGCACCAATGTGCTTCTTCCCAGGGCCATGCATGTGAATATGTGTGTGTGTGTGTGTGTGTGTGTGTGTGTGTGTGTGTGTGTGTGTGTGTGTGTGTGTGTATGTGTGCGCGCGTGTGTGTGTGTGTGTGTGTGTGTGTGTGTGTGTGTGTGTGTGTGTGTGTGTGTGTGTGTGTGTGTGTGTGTGTGTGTGTCCCTTAGATGCTGGCAATGTTTCTGCTGCTTGTGTACCATGTGTGGGACTAACATGAACAGAACATCCTTCAGTAAATGCTGGTGATGCCAAAATGACATCCTGAGCCTCTAGAGCCCCCCACCCCCAGTTGAGGGGGGTATTCCCTTCACTGTTGGCATTGCTGATAGTGCCACTACATCCCCTGGCTAACATTTGCACATTATCATTATCATCAACCAATATAGATGTGCTGACCTTAGGCATGTGAAGACAAACTGCAGGACTATCTCCCATCAAATGTTATGAAAATATACCGACAACATAACCATGTGTGAGCTAGTACAAGTGCAGCTCTAACCAGCACTCATACATCAGACTGCTAGCAGCAGGCCAGGAATATACATCCACTATGATCACATGCATACCTTTCAGTGCAGGATGCATTTCATGCTGTCCTCAAGTCAGTGGTTGACAAAAATTCAGTATCCTAAGTGCTGAAATACTGTGCTGAGGTCAATGTAAACTTGCAATAGCATGCCACACAAGTCATATGGTGCATTACTCACAAACCTGTGATGCAGGTATTTAGAGCTGAAAGCTTGATGTTCCTAGGAGAAAAAATAGTACACTGTGAAGTCTGCATACACCAGCTTGATATATACAAATATTCTACATGACTGGCATTTGCCACTATGCACCGGGAGCATCCCCAACTGGCACATAGGCACTCCTGATCAGTTGTGATCCCACATCAAAGCCATCACCTAGAATCCTTGTCCTCTTATTGTCATATCTGAGTATTATTAGGTACTGTCATCTCTGTGAGCTGTCCATGTGTTTTTGCTGTAGCTTTGGTGTCTTCTGCCCTGTCCCTTGCATACAAGATCATTTCACTCACCCTCGGATGCACCTGAAGCACAGTGTGGTTATGTCTGCCAACAACATTTGTCTGTGACTCCATTTCTTGCTACACCTGATCCTGAAGGCATTATCCCCCTTATCCAGCTTTAGGATATAGCTGCCCTGTTTCTGTGAGGCCAGCAGCAGAACATCTGTTTCCTGTGGTGAAAATGTCTCATTGTGCTTCTTTTGTTTCAGTGTCATGACAACACAGAACCCCAAGGAAAACACACATGGATTTTTGAGTGTGCATACCACACTGTCCATAGTGGACAGCTGCCACCACCTCACTGCCCCCAACACCTCTGTGGTATGTACTGCTTTGTATAATTCATTACCATAACAGCAATGACTCTGTACTAGATTGTTTTATATGTGGGCGTGTGGTCCACATAGACTGGACTTCACTCCAAACTGTATGGCAAACACTACTGCCATGTGGGTATGCAACATAACCTCTCTGTGCACTTATATGTCATGTTGTGTCTTTTGTCCCCAAAAGCCCATTGACTGTTGTGCTTGGACAGTTTGTAATGGATAGCTGCTCCCCCACTGTCCCTGAAACAGTTATTGCTCTGTCTGTTCCATGCTTGTTCCATGTGCTCTTGTTGTTTGGGCATTCCCCACCCCAGCATTGCAATATTTCCCACATGTTCCCTGTACCCTAACTATGCTGGCCACCCCACCCCAAAACAGTCTTGCATATTTTTGTCGGGACCATTGCAGTGTCTGCAGACTGTATTCAGTATAGTGTGATAACGGTCTGTGGTAGCCATAAACCCTGGAGTTATTCCTGTAATGTGATGTATATTACCAGCATGTCTGTGTACTGTAAATTTCCTTATTCTGCAATATCCTGTAGTTGGAGAATTCAATCTATTTTTGCAGTGCAGTCTGTCTATAAAGGGGATCATAGCACAGAATATGCTAATAAAGTTATATATCATAAACGTCTCCGAATCATACCAATAGTGCAATGAGTTACCAGACCCATGCTGCCCTTTAATATCTGTTCTGCCTCAGAAACTTATAGCTTGATCAGTTAATGTGTGGATGATTTTGTAGTTGGCCTGAACTACTACATATTTGCAGTACAATAATTGCCATGGGCATTGTGTTAACCAATTGCCTGTAGCAGCTGTGAACAGGCATATAGGTCACATAGGGTGTGTGCACCAGTGTGGCATGGCCCTGTAGCTATCACCCTGGCTCACTTTAATGAGCAAGTGGATTATGCTGCCATGCATGGGCTTCATTTTACTGTGCTGTCCAACTGTGTCCATATTATGCAGTACCATGCACAAGCTATCATTCTCACTGCTGGACTTCACTTGGTAAGTGGACACAGCATTTGTAGGATCTGTCTGGTAGGGCTCACACACCTGTTGCACATGCATCACAGGGAGCACCTGATTGGAAATAACTATGAGGGTCTCAGGTTTAAAGTTTATGCCTGACATAAATATAGTTTTCTGAAGAGGTGCCACCCAAACCTTTTCCACCAATAGGAGGGACAGCCAGGGTAATACAGTAAGGATTAATCTGTGATGACGCATGCTACAATAGGTTTTAATGTACAGCCATAAGCTGTTTCTGACGTCAACTTCGGAATGCCAGCATGGGAATGCTACTTTTTTGGTCAAGACTGAAGCATTTGCTTCAGTGATTTTGTATGTAGCATAACTTTTCAAAGTAGAAGATCTTTTTGTTTGCTCGTCAGCTTAGAGTTGAAGGGCATCAGACAGGTGAGTGGCACAGGCTGCTAGATGAGCCAGCTATGGCTCACTCTAAATTTGAGTATCCAGAAGATGTACTCTCATTGCAGAGCTACACTGTAATTGGACAGTGAAAGCAACAGACTAAAAATGACATGTTAGGCACATCATGTTAAGATCAGCTCTGATGAAGATTCGCTCACTTTAAATTATGTATCAGTAATCATTCTTTCTCAGTAGAGTTTTTTATGAGTGCATTAATACCTATGTGACATACATTCAGTCTCTTAGATTGCTGGAGTCAGTGGCCAGGAGTATAAGATAGGATCATGCATTTTATCAGGAAAGAATGGGTTACTGTCTGTAACAGAGATAGCTAGCAGAGAGGTATAGAATGCTCTGAACTATGACTGGCAGCCAGGACTAGAACACTTATCCAAGCCTTATAAAGCTCTTCATTACTGGCCTGGGCTACTCCAAAGATAAGAAGATTACAGAGAAGGAGAACATGATGATAACAATCTTATCAATCTGAGTTCCTGCTGATTCAACTCACTACAAGGACTTCATCAGCTTACTAGGAATGGGTCTGCAGTGTCCCAGCCTTAGCTGACAGCAGGGGTTCCACATGACAGTTACCTGAGCTTGGGTTCCAATGAAGGATTAAAGTGCCTGCTTTTGATTGACCAGTTTCTGCAGGGGTTTTGGCTGCATTTTGATTGGCCACCCACTTTGTGCAAATACCTTAGAGACTTTTAGATAAAAGGACCCTTACTGAGTTCAGTGCTTGGATATTCTGAAGTCAATAAGAAGCTCAAACCAGTATTTATCCCATTAAGCAACCAACACAAGACCCTAGTCTACAATAGGAATGTCCAGGGCTGGATCTAGCACTAGGTAACACTGGCAGCTGTCAAAGGCCCAGAGCTGTCTGGGAGGTCCTGGCCTGGATGTAGAAATAAAACAAAAAAAATGCTCTAGTGCTCTGCTGTTTTAAACATTTTTTTAGTGTCTCATAGCTATTTTTCTGATATGTTAAACATTCTTCAGTATTTCCTGCTAAAACTGGGGTAGCTAGTAGTTGTAGCATAGTCAAGATTCAGGCCTGCTGCTTCTGGAACTGTTTATAGAGGTTTGTTTGTTCTGAGCACATTTTCTGGGCCATCTCGGATTGGAAGGAGCCTATCTGCACTTTTTTGAGAGAATTGTGTTGATTGGGCCTGACTGGTAAAGGGAGGCCAGTATAGGGCTTGGAATAAGCATCCGCATTTGTCCTTTTGAATTTTGTTAGAGTTTTTTTCAAGTTTTAGCTTTTATTATTTAGGCCCTGCATCTGAGCGGGTTTCTGCTTGTTTGTACCAGGTAGAACTGATATGAGCTACTAGCCACAACTCTGAGCTGAGATACCAGATGACTAGAGGCTTCTGAGTTTCCAAAGAAATACATTGCCTGTTTTTTTTTTTGCTTATTTATACTATTCATTGTCCATTTTTATTGCCTGCCACTTACTTTTATACTGTGTTTATTTACTATGTACTAAACTACACTATTATGCTGCAATTGCCTGCTACACTGTGCCTGTAAAATCACATTTTATTGCTGTTTTCACTGTTTGGCAAGCTTTTTTGTTGTTTCCACTGTTTGCTAAGTATTTACTGGTATCTTTTCACTATTTTAAAGCTATCTGTTCACCTGCTCTGATTTTCCCACCAAGCAGTACTTAACTGATCTGTTAACTGTATAAATCATTCTTTAGAGCCTCCTGGCTGATGTTCTGCTGTTGAAAAGTTTTTTCAGTGTCTCACTGCTATTTTTCCTGCTGTGTTAAACATTCTCTAGTGTTTCCTGCTGAAACTAGGGTGGTTAGTGTAGCATAGTCCAGATCCAGGCCTGCTGCTTCTGGAACTGTTTGTAGCGGTTCGTTTGTCCTGAACATGTTTTCCAGGCCATCTTGGATTGGAAGGGCCTATCTGTACTTTTGTGAAAGAATTGTGTTGACTGGGACCTGACTGGTAAATGGAGGCTAGTCTAGGGCTTGGAATAAGCAACCTCATTGGTCTTTTTGAATTTCGTTAACGTTTTTATTTTCAAGTTTTAGTTTCTGATATTTAGGCCCTGCATTATAAGCTGTGGTGGTGGTGGTGTTGCGGTAGCATTGTCGCCTCACAATAAGATGCTGTCCAGTTCGATTCTCAGCTAGAGCGTCTTCTGCGTGGAGACATGAGTGAATGGGTGTGCCTTCGCTGAAGGTTGTGCATCAGGGCTGGCAACTCGGCACATAAAAATCTATATGCCAATCATTAGCGGACCAACGTTCCGCTGTGACGACCCCTAACCGGGAAAGGCCGAAAGACACAACAACAACATCTGAGCAGATTTCTGCATGTTTGTGCATTGTGCAGCACCACCTGCTAACGTACAATTGTGCACCAAAGCCAGACAGTTAAATTCAACAAATTACTCTTTAAAACTCAGGCAGAAATATCCATTTGCCAAGTTTCTCCATGATTGTTTCTGAAATGGCACCCCTAGTGACAACAGTCTTCAACCTAGCATTATGGGCAGTTGGACTATCCTTGTTTCTCCTGTCAACCTTGTTGACTTGAATCTCTTGAGGCAGTGTAGCAATTGCCTCATGTGCACAGACAATGCTCTACTAATAACACAATCTAGTACAGAGTGCGAGAGATGTATTTACACCAAGAATCTAGAATCCATGTTCTCTCTCACTCAAAACAGTAACACGGGGAAGGTTGTCAGCTCACCCACCACTGCATATTTACATAGTACCACTTCTTATTCACATACCACTACTCACACACATAGTATGCATTAAACACATAAATCCACATACCCGGAGATTCTCTCGAAAAACTTACCGAAACACGAGAAAGCTCCAAAACACAAGTCTGCTATAGCTAATATAGTCTCCACAGCACCCATGACACATAGCAACACCAGTGTCTCACCCACCAAGCCTGTAAGGCATAACACTCAAAAACCAAGGTTTCTTGTCATTGGAGACTCAATAGTGAGACACACAGATGTCCCACTTACCAGGTTGGACAAGGAGAAAGTCACTATCAGCTGCCTGTCTGGTACCAGGATTCACCAAATCACGCATGCACTCGGGTCTCTCAGTAACAAGTACTGTTATGATTCTGTCATAGTTCATGTTGGTGTGAATGATCTGAGATGCACCTCACTAGACTATATGAAGGGAGACTTGGTCAAGCTCTCTGAGTATGGGTCCCAGTCAGGTATGTCCCTACCTTGAGCAGCATACTACTGTCACCTATAATGATGCCACACTATAAACAAAAAATGACTGATTTCAATAATTGGCTTAGTTTTTGGTGTCATTCCAAGGGGATCCAGTTTCTGTCTGCCTGGGAAGCCATTGTCAACAAACCTTGCTGCTTTGCCTGAGACAGTTGCACCTGGTATCCATAAGCTTTCAGCTGCTGGCAAAGGCTCTTGCCTCCCCCAAAGTGCCATTTTTTAGCAAGGTCTCAAAAACAACATTACTGACATGAAATTAACCAGTCAAAACTAAATAAGGGTCATGCTGCTAAATGCTATGATGTTAAACCAAAAACTGCACTCCCTGGAAGTACTTCTATCACTAGAAGATGTAGATGTCTGTGCAGTCAGATAAACCTGGTTTAAGGCCTCAGAGAGCACCCTGGCTCTGCAAGGCTGCAATGCCTTTCACACCTTTAGACCGCAAAATAAATGTGTGAAAACCAAAGGAGGAGGTGTTTCAATCTATATTAGAGATAAATTCACCTCCTGTCTAGTTAGACTGGAAAACTCCATGGAGTTACTCCAGGACCAGGTTACGGTTTGCAAGACCCCATTCAAGTCCTAGCCAGTTATAGATCCCCTTCCATGGGTCATGACACCCATGAAGCCTACTTACCTAAACTGAAGACAATCTAAATTTTACCAAACACACAGGTTATGGGAGATTTCACATATCCCACCATCAACTGGAAAACCTATTCTAGCCCAAACTTGCTAGCATAAAAGTTCCTTGATATTGTGAATTCAAATGCCCTGGAGCAAATTGTTCATACCCCAACAAGAGGAACAAATGTTCTAGATCTGATCCTCACCAACATGTCAAACAGGTGCACTGCTGCAACTGTTGAACACTCATTATTTAAAACTGACCACAAATCAGTCACCTTTGAACTGACACTAACATCAGAGCTCACAAAGGGTGAAATCAGACTAAAAAACTTCAACAAGGCAAACTATACCCTCCTAGGTGAAGGTATAAATGCATTCCAAGCCCCACCCCAAGCTGAAAGTAGTAACTATGCCAAAGCTTACACAAAAGCCCTGTACAATCACTTGCATAAGTGTATACATTTGGCTGTACCAGACAGAATCAAAGCCAGAGCCTCAAGTAAAATCAAGCTGCCATGGTGGACTTCCAGCATCAACAAACACTACAATAAATGTTAAAAGGTTCTGTCTAAGAAAACAAAGACAAGGACCCAACAATGGAAAAGCACCCTCCTCTGCCTTAACAAGAAATAAGACAACTTGTCCAATCCTCCAAGAGTTCCTTTCAGAGAAACCTAGCAAGTATTGCCAAAGATAACCACAAGACCTTTTACAGCTACATTATGTAACCTAAAGGGCAGGACCCAAGCATGTGCAGAATTGGTGGCCAATGGTATCACACATGCTGACCCCACAGAGATAGCAAAAATTCTAGCGGATAGGTTTGGCAAAAAGTTCACTCCCTTATCCCCTCCTAACTTACAAAAACCCTCCTGAGAACCCCCCCCCCCCACCTTACATATCTGAAGAGCAGGTACTCAAAGCCCTGTTCAATGCAAAGAACACAGCCTCTATGGGACCAGATAACATCACAGGCTGTCTTCTAAACAGGCTAAAACATGAACTAGCATTACCACTAAGTACCCTTTTCAATCATAGCCTAACCACAGGCTTTGTTCCTGTAGAATGGAAAACAGCTACAGTTATTCCCCTCCACAAAGGTGGCCTAGCAATAGACCCAGGGAATTACAGCCCCATAAGCCTGACCAGCCTCATCTGTAAGGCCATGGAACTTATCATTATGGACCCCATAAATAAAAAACATAGGTGAACTCCAAACCCTGAATACTAGCCAATTTTCCTCCATGAAGGGCAGATCCTGCCTGTTAAAACTAGTGGATTTACAAAGCTGTGCACACAGCATACCTCAACTTGGCAAAGACTTTTGACACAATCCTACATTTGGGTACTACTGATAAACTTAGCAAACTGAATGTAAACCCCTTCATTGTAAGATGGGTTGCCAAAGGGCTCACAAACCAGACACACACTATCAAAGTGGGTGACGACACATCAAAGAACAGACTTGTTACCAGCGGGGTCAGCAGGGATCAGTGCTGGGCCCCCTATTGTTTAGTATATGCTTCTCAGAAGTTCAGGTCAAAACTAAAGGGTTGTGGCTGATCAAGTTTGTAGACAACTGCAAACTAGGTGCAGTCATTGAATCCCCAAATGATGTCAGTATACTCCAGGAGGGTCTGACACAGACAAATAACTGATGTATTAACCACGGTCTCAAACTAAATGCAAAGAAATGCATCATCATTCCCTTAGGCACAAATAATGTCCCTTCACACTATCAAATCAACAATACCCTAAGTACCAATGAAGTGGTAAGGGATCTGGGATAACAGGTTAACCATGACCTTAACTTCAACCACCATGTGTCTATCATTGTAAGGAAAGCTTTCCACATAGTTCACTTGATTAGTAAAGGTGTCACCTTGAGAGCAAAAGAGGTTGTAACTCCCAATACTCTGCACTTATCCAGCCCATAATTGAGTATAACGCCCCATTCGGTATGTACCATACTAAGCATCTGCAGCAATTACAGAGACCTCAGAGGTTTCTAACAAAGAAGATAAAGGGGCTCCACCGTGTGCCTTACACAGACTGACTAAAGTCCCTCTCACTATACTCTGTATCGTATAGACTTCTTAGGGGAGACTCAAGCCTGGCCTACAACCCAGGACCCAAACCTAATGAACTTACTGCATATCTGTAAATCAAATGGGTTTAGGGCTACTCATTTCAGGGACTTAAATATGGCCTGCGACCTAAATAGGACTTGCTGGAGGGAGAAATTTATTTCCCAGTAACTGCCCCATCAGTGGAACAGAATACTAATTCTTGTGAAACAGAGCACCTCTATGACACTGTTCAAGAGGAAACTGGGCGAGTGGATGGAGCACTGTAAATTCTTACGAGGGATAGTGCCCACAACCCTCCTGGACATGGGCAGTCATCACTAAATGCAATCTCGGTTATTAACTAATACTTCTATGATATTACATTGGGTTAAAAAGGCTAGGCTTAAAATGACCTCCAGGTCGATAGCCTAGTAATCTCCTATGATCCTATGATCCTATGATCCACTCATAAAGAACTTCACCCTGCTAAGAATAGTGCCAGCACTAAAGCTTAACATCATCAGAAGTCTCACAATCTGTCCAGCTCATCTGCGCAGTGTCAAGACAGAAGTTCAGCATCGTGTGATGTCTGTGTCTGCCCATCTGCAAAGCATCATCTGCCCAGTGACAGCACAGAAGTTCAGCTTCATCTGAAGTCTGCTCATCTGCCCTGTATCAACACAGAAGTTCAGTCCCATTTGCACAGCTGAAACGTGGAAGATTTGATTTGATATTATTGATGCACTCTCACACAGCCATTAAAACTGACAGCACGGCACAGTAGTTCTGCACTCACTGCAGTTAGCACAGCCCCATCAGCACACCATCTGTCTGCCGATTAGTGTGGAGCTTTAAAGGTTGCTCCTGGTTACTCGATCTTTAGAGTGGTCTCGCACAAAGGGTAAATATGATTTGCTAAATGTTTTTGGTGTCACCTAGTTGCTAAATGTCAAGATGGGGGGAAACTAAAATCTGTTGGAGAGGGATCTTCTGGGAGGGGGCTTCAACAACAGTTTTCATGAAAGAAACAGTCATGAATCATGAAAAGCTAGCAAAACTCCAGGCCTAAATATGAATAGGTGGAAAGGGAACAGCTCACAGGAAGAAGAAGGCTGTTCGCAGAACAGCAACAGCAGATGACATAAAAGTACAATTCTTTTTAAAAAAAAAAACAGGACTCTGCAACATATCTGGCAATGAAGAGGAGAATATGTCCACATTTTAACAACCCAAAAGTGCAGGCGTCTCTTGCTGCCAACACTTTCATTATCAGAGGTCATGCTAAAACTAAGCCATTGTCTGATATGTTTGAAAACATTTTTAATCAGCTTGGAACATTCAGAACACAAAAGAAAATATTACATCTTCTCCCCAAATAACCTGGTGGGAGGGTGGCCTAATGGTTAAGGTGTTTGCCTTACAAACACCGGATGTGGGGTTTGAGTCTCACAAGGGATAATTGGCTAGGCTTAAAATGGCTTGCAAGGGCAGTTAGCTTAGTCCTAATCTATGAACCTATGTAGATAGAAAAGGACCAGTTAGTGGAGACGAAGATGAAATTTCAGAACTTGTTGGAAACATTGATGAGGCAACAAAGCAAACTGAGTGGATTATAAAAACAAAAAACCAAGACAAGCTGGAGCAGCGTGAAAAAATCCAATTTAATTAGCGCTTTCGGAAATAGACAATGCTTTTCCTTCTTCAGACAAACCAGAAACAGTTCGAGATGCTTTTAAACTTAATAATCTACGTAACAATTAATCAATTAAGTAAAAAGGTACTCCATTTAAAGTGAAAAACTGTATTAATTATAAACTTTCCAAAAAGTTAAAAACCAAATAAGACTTGCAATAAAGCCAAAGTCAAACACATCAAAACAACCCCTAATTTAAACAAATTATAAATATCACATAATTTATCACAACAGAAATAACAACTTGCAATAGAAAACTATAAAGTAACAGCCTACTGCATCATTATTATTAAGTAAACTAGGTGAAGATAATAATAAACATATGACCAATAAGTAATCTCTAAGGGGTTACCAAACAAGTAAAAAAATGATAAAAATGGCCATACATAATTTCATCTTTTTAAAATTCATCTATTTAAAGCCAAGAGCTTAAGGAAACATTTAATTGAAACTGTTTCATTAAGACCTGGAGGCAAGTAGGCTGCAGTATTGATTTGCCACCTCAATTCCTCAATTGTGAGTTTAATTTGCCAAGGGCCTCCTCTCTCATTAACCCCTATCTGCTTTAGTACAGTGAACTTAAAACTGTGGTTTGGAAACTCAATAATATGCCTAGCTAAAGCATTGGTCTTATCCCCCCTAATTATGGCATACTGATGCTCGTATATACGTTGCTTCAGCTTTCTTTCGGTCTTTCCAATATAGAAAGCTTTGCAATCTTGGCAGCAAGCACAGTAAACAACTCCTTTTGTGTCACATGAAAAATTCCCCTGAACTTTATAAAGGGTGTCCCTAATCTTAAATTGGTAAGCAGAACTTAAATGCTTACATTAATGGCACGCTCCACATTTGAACATACCCTTGTTCTTAACAACAGATGGTTTAAAGGAGTATTGTAACAAAGTTTTAAGATTACAACCTCGTCTAAAAGTAACTTTTGGTTTGTTGCCAAGTAGCTTGTGCAAAGTGCTATCCTCAGTAACAAGAGTCCAATTCTTATTAAGGGTCTCCCTAATAAAAGAATAATCTAGGTTGTAAGTGCATAAAAAACTAGTAGTGTAACAGGGGGTTTTATTGGTTATAGAGTCTTGGACCTCGTTTAACAGGGTTTCCTGTTCTGCCAGAATAACCAAAGGTAATAAGGGCCTAAAATGTCCACAATGTCTTTTAGTAATGACTTCAGTGGAAATCCCAGAAACTAAACTTGAAGGATAGCCTCTCCTAAGAAACATTTTCTCAAGCAAACAACATTCATCCATGAAGTCAGAATCATCTGAAATCATTCTAGCTGCCCTCACCATCTGACCCTTAACCACTGCTCTCTTTTGGTGGTAGGGATGGCAGCTAGAAAAATGGAGGAATGAGTTGGAGTAGGTGGGCTTCCTGTAAATAGTGCTTTTAAATCTGCCTCTAACAAGATCTTTATAAATAAGAATGTCAAGAAAATTGATAGTCTCACTTTGCAAGTTAAAAGTAAACTCCAAAAAATTAGTTGAGGCAGTTATAAAATTAATAAAGTCCTGCACTACTTCAATTGGGCCTTTCCACAATATGAACACGTCGTCTTGGTAAACTCGAAATTGAGGAATTGAGGTGGCAAATCAATACTGCAGCCTACTTGCCTCCAGGTCTTAATGAAACAGTTTCAATTAAATGTTTCCTTAAGCTCTTGGCTTTAAATAGATGAATTTTAAAAAGATTAAATTATGTATGGCCATTTTTATCAATTTTTTACTTGTTTGGTAACCCCTTGGAGATTACTTATTGGTCATATGTTTATTATTATCTTCACCTAGTTTACTTAATAATAATGATGCAGTAGGCTGTTACTTTATAGTTTTCTAATGCAAGTTGTTATTTCTGTTGTGATAAATTATGTGATATTTATAATTTGTTTAAATTAGGGGTTGTTTTGATGTGTTTGACTTTGGCTTTATTGCAAGTCTTATTTGATTTTTAACTTTTTGGAAAGTTTATAATTAATACATTTTTTCACTTTAAATGGAGTACCTTTTTACTTAATTGATTAATTGTTACGTAGATTATTAAGTTTAAAAGCATCTCGAACTGTTTCTGATTTGTCTGAAGAAGGAAAAGCATTGTCTATTTCCAAAAGCGCTAATTAAATTGGATTTTTTCACGCTGCTCCAGCTTGTCTTGGTTTTTTGTTTTTATCAGTTTGTTAAGCTTGTAATTCGTTTTTTTCATTTTCGTATTATGGCTAACCAAGGTGGAGCGGGATCACAAGGCTCTCTGTTTTCTCAAGATGAGCCTGTTTCCAAAAGTTTGAGTAATGTAAGCTCTTGAACCAAAGAGGCGAACGCCATCGGGAATCTCACAGTCCTTCTACAAGTTCTCATGGGGCGAGTGGAGAACCTATCACAGCAAGTAGAGAGTTTAGCAAATACTGCTAAACAATGAAGTGGCACAATGCAGCAACCCCTTGTGCAACATGCATCTACTGGCTCTGTCACTTCATCGGGTATTGCCAATGGCGTTTCACCACCTCCTAGTCATTTAAGGAATCGTGCACTGCATGAAGGGAACGGGACTGAAACAGTCAGAAGTGAGCAGGCACCGATTCTAATGGGTGACTCTAACCAGCCGGTTGCTGGCAACTCTAACAGAATTATCAACGAACTAACCCCATCACTTGGCAACTTTTTAGGTAATGAAAATTTTTTTAATGACAATTTTGTTTCTAATTCAAGTTCTACACAATTGACTACACCAAATAATCTTTCAGTGAATATCAATTTGTTTGATCAGAAACTGTTTCGTTGTAGGAAACTACAACTAGAAATTTCGTATCTGGAGGAGTGTTTGAAAAAAGAGATCATTCCTAAGGGCCTCAGGCAGTGGAGGTACCCTGTTGGTCTAGTTAATCAGTCTGAGTTTCATTATGAACTTTTAGACTTATTTAATAAGCAGGGGTATGAGTTTATTAAAGCATTAATTAACTATTATAAATCACAAGTTTTAACACTTAAAAGTGAACTGGAAATTTTGGAACATGACATCAAGTCCAACACTGACCTTCCTCGTTACAAATATGAATACACGAGGATTTTTAACAGCATTGGGGCTACCATGATTAAATTAGCTAATGCTAAGAAAAGAAAAATATTGAGGGATGTTCAGCAGTATGCCACTAGATCTGCTTATCCCCCGCCGCCACCTGTTTCTTCCAACAGGTCTCAAGTTTTGTCTAACGAACATGGTAATATTGGGGAAGAAAGTGAGGCCAACGACCCTGGTATCGAGATAAATTCTCTACCTAGCCAGAATAATATGCCACGAAGGAGTGAAAGAATAAGAAATAATGGCAATAACCACCCTTCTCCTAACAACCAGACTGTTGGTAACAACAATAAGAACAACAATTTTAATAATAACCAACCTACATCAAACTCCCATCAGGTTTTTCCAGTGCATCAGTCCAACTCACCGAACAATTCGAGAACGCCCAAATATCAAGGGCGCACACGGAATCGAAGGAACCAGCGCAAGAGATAGTGGCACCCGATGTACTTAATCCACAAATTCTTTCTAAATCTGGTGGCGATTTTCAAATATATAACTATTCTGATTTAATGTTTCCCCAGGAGATTATTGACTTTTTTGCATTGGGTTTATCTTTTGTCCCAGATTCAGGAATGAACTTAGTTAGCATGATAGTTGATCTTAAATTATTTGTTCGTAAGATTAACCTCCGTGCTACTATGGGTTCCAGTTCTGCTTTTACCAACTCACTCGGAGTCTCTAGTTTATTTAACCCACCCCTTCTCCCTAATATTCTTGCTTTCGAAAAAATGTGTGAAATAGATTTCAGGTCTTTTGCTGTCACAGGCTTTAGAACTAGGAGAGGACGCTTTAATATTAGCAAAAAGGAACATGATTTCATTAAACTTTTGAAGGATTGCAAGATTAGGGTGATGAAACCGGATAAGGGGGGTGGCTTGGTCTGTATGGACCACAATACATATGTTACTAGTATGATGGAGCATCTAGACAATTCAACTTATCAATTTGTTAGTTTGAATGAAGTCAATATGGCCTGTAGTAAAATTAGGTCCACACTTGACGACCTTTTTATTGAAAAAGCTATTGATTTAGATTTGTTTAACTTTTTAACAATGCCAGCTCCTAAGATGGCATCATTGTTTGGCATACCTAAGATCCACAAGCAAGTTGTTAATCCACCTTTTAGACCCATTGTTGATGGGCGTGGATGTATTACATATGGTTGTGCCAAATATGTTGACAGGATTTTGAGACCCTTAGTTGAGCAGGAGCAACAAATATGTAGAGACTCGTGGAGTTTTTTAACAGAACTTAGTAATATTCCCTTCCATCAGGATTACCAACTATTGACGGTTGATGTTAGAGACTTGTACACTGTGATTCCCCAAACGTTGGGGCTTGAGTGGATCAGGGACTTTTTGCAACTAAGGAAAATCAACAACAATACTATTTATGTTGTAGAAACCCTCCTAGAGTTAGTTCTTGTTAACAACTTTATGAGGTTTGAAGGAAAAATGTTCCTTCAAAAATCTGGGGTTGCCATGGGCTCTCCCTGTGGTGGCAGTTTTGCCAACTGTATAATGGCACATTGGGAGACTACCCTGCTTTTTGATAATCCTATTTTCAAGAACAATGTCGCTTGGTACACTCGCTACCAAGACGACATGTTCATATTATGGAAAGGCCCTATTGAAGTAGTGCAGGACTTTATTAATTTTATAACTGCCTCAACTAATTTTTTGGAGTTTACTTTTAACTTGCAAAGTGAGACTATCAATTTTCTTGACATTCTTATTTATAAAGATCTTGTTAGAGGCAGATTTAAAAGCACTATTTACAGGAAGCCCACCTACTCCAACTCATTCCTCCATTTTTCTAGCTGCCATCCCTACTACCAAAAGAGAGCAGTGGTTAAGGGTCAGATGGTGAGGGCAGCTAGAATGATTTCAGATGACTCTGACTTCATGGATGAATGTTGTTTGCTTGAGAAAATGTTTCTTAGGAGAGGCTATCCTTCAAGTTTAGTTTCTGGGATTTCCACTGAAGTCATTACTAAACGACATTGTGGACATTTTAGGCCCTTATTACCTTTGGTTATTCTGGCAGAACAGGAAACCCTGTTAAACGAGGTCCAAGACTCTATAACCAATAAAACCCCGTTACACTACTAGTTGTTTATGCACTTACAACCTAGATTATTCTTTTATTAGGGAGACCCTTAATAAGAATTGGACTCTTGTTACTGAGGATAGCACTTTGAACAAGCTACTTGGCAACAAACCAAAAGTTACTTTTAGACGAGGTTGTAATCTTAAAAGTTTGTTACAATACTCCTTTAAACCATCTGTTGTTAAGAACAAGGGTATGTCCAAATGTGGAGCGTGCCATCAATGTAAGCATTTAAGTTCTGCTTACCAATTTAAGATTAGGGACACCCTTTATAAAGTTCAGGAGAAATTTTCATGTGACACAAAAGGAGTTGTTTACTGTGCTTGCTGCCAAGATTGCAAAGCTTTCTATATTGGAAAGACCGAAAGAAAGCTGAAGCAACGTATATACGAGCATCAGTATGCCATAAGTAGAGGGAATAAGACCAACGCTTTAGCTAGGCATATTATTGAGTTTCCAAACCACAGTTTTAAGTTCACTGTACTAAAGCAGATAGGGGTTGATGAGAGAGGTGGCCCTTGGCAAATTAAACTCGAAATTGAGGAATTGAGGTGGCAAATTAATACTGCAGCCTACTTGCCTCCAGGTCTTAATGAAACAGTTTCAATTAAATGTTTCCTTAAGCTCTTGGCTTTAAATAGATGAATTTTAAAAAGATGAAATTATGTATGGCCATTTTTATCAATTTTTTACTTGTTTGGTAACCCCTTAGAGATTACTTATTGGTCATATGTTTATTATTATCTTCACTTAGTTTACTTAATAATAATGATGCAGTAGGCTGTTACTTTATAGTTTTCTATTGCAAGTTGTTATTTCTGTTGTGATAAATTATGTGATATTTATAATTTGTTTAAATTAGGGGTTGTTTTGGTGTGTTTGACTTTGGCTTTATTGCAAGTCTTATTTGGTTTTTAACTTTTTGGAAAGTTTATAATTAATACATTTTTTCACTTTAAATGGAGTACCTTTTTACTTAATTGATTAATTGTTACGTAGATTATTAAGTTTAAAAGCATCTCAAACTGTTTCTGGTTTGTCTGAAGAAGGAAAAGCATTGTCTATTTCCGAAAGCGCTAATTAAATTGGATTTTTTCACGCTGCTCCAGCTTGTCTTGATTTTTTGTTTTTATCAGTTTGTTAAGCTTGTAATTCGTTTTTGAGTGGATTATAAACACTTGAGCGGTCAGCAGGGAGCTGCTATTTTTTGTATTGTTACTGTTGTTTTGTAAATTAAACAGCTTTACAGTTGTCTGACTTAAATATCCAGCCGTAAACTAAAAATAAAGTATATGAATGTTCCTTCTTAGTGCAATTCTTACTCAGTTAATGCTTGTAACAAATTTGTGATCAATTTACCTTTTTTAAAGATCTGCACTGCAGGAGATTTTCACACAAGGAAGATAGCCATAACACAATCTGCAAGGGAAAAAACTTACTTGAATTTGAGACATTAGAGCACAAACAGTGAAACGTGATTTAATAATTTTTAATGCAAAAATATGGAACTTATACACGGAAGATTCTTGTTTTGCAGAAAAGGTGCATGTGTGTGAGAGACTGTGTATGTGTGAGAGACTGTGTGTGTGTGTGTGTGTGTGTGTGTGTGTGTGTGTGTGTGTGTGTGTGTGTGTGTGTGTGTGTGTGTGTGTGTGTGTGTTCTGCAGCTTGGATATCTCCCATCAGTATTGTTTGCAATTGATTTCTGCCTCCAGTATGGATAACTTGACCATCGATGATTGCACATACTTGAAGGTAAATCACATGGGAGTGCAATTAGTGAGTAATACCAAGTTATTGCTCAGAACATACACGTTTTTATTCACCATGTCCACTATCTGGTAATGTGTCTTGCTCAAAGTTACACAGTTTTGTCCTTTCCTAGTGAACTGTGTTGCTTTCTGACAAATTATTGTGGATTGCAGTAATTAAATAATGACCAGTTTGTATCCTTCAGCAAATATTTGCTAATACAAAGCTTTTTATTCTAGCAACTTTCTAGATATATAAGAGAAATACTTGAAATTGCTTCCTGATTTTTTGGGTCTTTGCCTCTGATTTGAGCTAAGAAGTTGAGACAGCAGTGGGGGAGGTCTGCAATGAGTTTTGATGTATCGTTTTAACAGCAGTATGTTGTGATATATTTCTGGCCCATTATTTAATAATTTATTTATTCACTTGTTCTCAAGGAGGTATGTTAAGTGTACAGTCATACAGGTTTCCGTAACTGATAGTGTGTGCGCGCGCGTGTGTGTGTGTGTGTGTGTGTGTGTGTGTGTGTGTGTGTGTGTGTGTGTGTGTGTGTGTGTGTGTGTGTGTGTGTGTGTGTGTGTGTGTGTGTGTGTGTGTGTGTGTGTGTGTGTGTGTGTGTGTGTGTGTGTGTGTGTGTGTGTGTGTGTGTGTGTGTGTGTGTGTGTGTGAAAATACTTGGTTTCTACGACCCAGAGATGCTATGGTGTAATGAAAGGAACTGATTGCAGTAAACAGGAACACCATCATATGAGCCTTGTTCTTTGGCCATGATCCTTAGTTTGCTTTGTTTGTCGACAGTGTCTTTATTATTTGGCTGTAAATAAACTGGACAGTATGAAGTCTGCAAATTTAATGTTAGTATTTTAACTGTGAATACATTTTTAAATTACCTTATTGTTTTTTAGGCACATGGGTGTGAAATGCACTGTGTTGGGCAACAACTCTCTGTCTGGATAAGTAAGGCTATGTGCTGCTTTTGAAGTGCAGTGTTTGATTTCCTCAACCTTCATTTGTCTGCTGTGTTACTCTGACCAAGTTACTTCACCATACAGTGTTACTAGGCTGCCCATGAAAAGGGACACTTGAATCCAGTGGCTTTCCAAGCTGTTAACAAATGCATTGCACATTTGCCTTTTGAATTCCTGCATCCTTCAGTTAGCTGGTATTAGATGGAAATTAGTGCTTTACTATATGCAGCTTGACAATGAGTCCCAGCACGTCTTGTAGTTTAATGGATTGCTTGATACATTTTAAATAAATGTGAGTTTCAAAAGAAGAGTTGTTTAGTGTTGCACATGGTAGGTCTGTTTTCAGTGTGAAACTTCAGCAAATGTCCATCACTATTTGTGCTATAAAACTCGAAGGTAAAGTCAGTGGCACAGCAGGTAGTACACCCACCTTTGGTGCAGAACATTGTATGTTCCGTTCCCATATTAGGTGAATGGATTGCCAACATGGCAGTATAGCATAAGTGGGTCATCCTTTCAATGAGATGTTAAACCAAGGTCCCATCTGCCTGAGCTGGTGGATGCAAAAGATCCTACAACACCTATTGAAAAAGTAGGGTAAGTTCCCCAATGCCCTGGCCAAATTTCCTCTATCAGTATAAATACCATCTCAAGTCTTCCCTGAAAAGAAGCTACTAGCATAGTGAAACTAATCCAGTCAAGAAAGGTTAAATAAATTAAATCCACATTCCTGTAATCATTTCAAAATTAAAGAAAACATAGAACGTACACAGACAGTTTTAAATGTCTATGATATTAGGGGGAAATAGCCAAGTAATGGGACACTGGAATAGCTGCAGGGGGTAGGCCTGATCCATTACCCTGCCTAAAGCCCATTTGACCATGATCTGACTCTGGGTATAGCTACCTCTTCATTCTTGTTGGATATGATATAAATTACACTACCTTTTTTATCTCATCTGAGTTATTCTACTGTGATTTTTACTTCTGCCTTATTACATACAGTGAAATCATTGCCTGTTTTGTTAGTTTATTAACTTACTAATTGCACTTCTTCTGGACACATTACTAAAATGAGCATGTTTAAATAATATTACTCTGCTATACTTTGTAGCAGTCATATGGTTGTTCACTATCGAAGATAATGCTGCTGCCAGTTAATAACATCTGTCAGACAGAACCAAGTTAACTTATTAGTTACTGACTGCACATTTTAATCATCAGTGTTTTTACGTTTCTGCTTATTACTGATGATTGTTCCATCATTTAACTTTACTGCTCTACACTACTGCTCTAGAGGGCAATGGAATGTGATATGCATTCATTACTTGTCTGACCTCTCGACCGATTACTGCACATAGAACTATTTCTTTAGGTTATGTGTCGCTATTGCTCTGCAGTTACTGCAACCAGCTCCACTAGCTTAGACTATATGGTGCTCATTGCTGGTACTTGTTGCACAGACACCACCATAACCTATTGGGCAAAGCTATATGATACTAAGATGCATTACATAATATAAAATCTTAGTTAGCCAAGCAATGTTGCTGCAGAACATATATGCCTAGCCAACATACTTAACAAAATTGTAGCTAGTGAACACATAAAGGATGATGATATGAATAAAATTAATATCAATGTCTGAAATACAGATATGGAGTTAACTGTGTTGCACCAATATTTTTTTTATATATATATATATATATATATATATATATATATATATATATATATATTGTCAAATTCATACCAAAAAGCTTAAAAGGGAAAGAGGAATGCAATGAAGCAACCATTACTATAAAACATGGTACTGTTAATCTGAAGGGATTGAACATATAATTAGCTTGGCAATACTTAACTAAGGTTCCTGCTGAAAAAGTTCCATACCCTTAATGCCCGTTGACTGCTTTGTAGTGAACAGTTATTTATTAATTTCTCTATTTATATTTGTATTTATCCTGTATATTAAGGAATTACCACATTGCATTCTTTGCACACATTTTAATAATTCAGTTCATGGTGGCATCATTAACTTTTACTCCCTCTAGACAGTAACCTTCTATGGCGTCATGGATTATTTTAAGGGGCTAATTAATAGTATGGCAAGAAAACGTGTTTGTGTTTGCTTTCTGAAGTTAATTTCCATTGCTTACAATATTTTCCATACTGAATCCATATGTTACTGGTGAAGGTAGTTTTCTCTGCGCTTGCATGCAGAGTCAAGAGGAAGTAAAGTAAAAGTATGTGACTGACAGACATAACAGTAAAGACTTAACAGATGGTATTTTTCTAAATTGCTATTAGCTGGAGGCCATGAGCTGGATCAAACGCAGTGGTCTGGAAGACAAAGAAAGGCTACATCAATAACTTGCTGTTGGTTAGGGGATCAGACATATTGTAACAACTTCATAATATCTCGTTAGTAATAATTATTCACTTGAAATATCTGGGAAGGCTGGTTTCCCCATACTTTTTTTGTGCAGTCTTGCTGTATTAGTGTAGACTAGACTCCGTTGCCCCTGCTATTACACTCTGACATGTACGCAGTAATGAATCTAGGTAAACAGTCACATGAAAGTGGCAACTATGCTGCTAATCAGTCTCCAGTACTGCATCCATGTTGTACTCTGCCCGCTGTTGAACACTTTCCAGTTCCTTTTTCCAGTAGGAAGGAAAATGCATAATCAATACAATCAAACTAGTCCTGTTCCTAATGTGCCACAATTATTTACAGATATTCTGAAGTTATTCCAGTTGCATGATTTGCAATGCTAACACTACGGTTTAAAGATCACCTAGTAGCAACTTCTGGTTGGTCTGTAAAGCAATGCCTTATATGGTTCGATTCCCTGGGCAGTGAGCCTTCCAGTCTCTTATAGCACTGCCATTAGTGACTATGACTGTAGACATGAACTTACAAATTATCTGGCTATTATAGATAGCTTGCTAGCAATTAAGTGGTATAGTCATTGTCATTGCATCATTAAGTGATTATTGCATGTCTTTGTGTATTCATGGATCCCCATTATATTTGTACTATGCAGATTTACAGATTATAGTGTAGATAATTTTCCAACAGAAACATTGCTTTTCTAATTGTTTGTTCCCACTTACATGCATCTTAGAACTTTTATTTTTGGTAAAATTAAAGACACATTAAATTGAAACAGTCTATTTACTGTTTGTTTGGTTTCCTCTTTGCAGTGGGCAAATGTGCCACGTATAAGGAAATGGTCCCATCAACAGTGTTAACTACTAGCTGCTTCTCCTAAGTAGAACCGTAAAGGGCTTAAAATTCAGATTTAAAATTTAAGAGACTGTGGTGTCAGTTTCAAAGAGGGGTTCATCCTTTTACAATCTATTTACTGAAAATGAGTAATCAGTAGTTGACAGGCAGCATTAACGTATAGGAAGACACACTGTTCAGCTGACCAACAGAGACAGAGGTTTCTACTGCAGTGAGATATAAAATGAATTTCCATGTCTGAGTCAGGTATATTCATAAAATTGTAGGGATTACAATACTTGATGTACTAACCTACAATAAATCTAGATTAGCACACAACTTGATGAGGAAGGATGAATGCAAATAATATCATGGACAAATAGATGTAAATAGAATATAAATATAACACTTTGTAGTCAATTGCTGAGAGTTAATAGGAAGAAATTATAAAGCATTAACATGCATATGGGCTTCTTGAATTTCAACCAAACAAACATTACAAAATGAAAGGATATGATGGCACATGCCATCAGTATGTATAAACAGCCTATAACAAGCTACAGCAGTTGAAACAGCTCTGATTGTAATGAAAAAACTATGAAAGTTAGTCAGTTGCTTTCTTGGAGTTAAGTGTCTAAGCACTGAAATTTCACCATTAATACATACTTGTACTCAAGGATGTGTAACCTTAGAAAAGGATCATGCCTGTTTTTCTTTTTCTCATGAGGAGGAGTGCATCATTAGAATTTACATGGAATATGCAGGTTCAGATCGTGTGTAAAGGGTCCTAACCCTGTAAAAAAAGAAAGAAAGAGAGAAGGAAAGAAATAAATTGATTTGAATAGCAATGTGATATTAGCTGAACCCTCATGAACCAAGTTTTGTGTGATTCATGACCACAAATAATAGATGCCATTTTGTCAAGTGAAAAAAAACAGAATTTATAAAATTTTATTACCATACGTTTGTATTCTGTGAAGTTTTTTCACAGGAAACTGAATATAAATAGGAAAAATTATGAAGTTTATATAATAAAAAAAATAACTTTTTGAAGTCTGAAACCCTTTCCTTATTGTTGCTATCCATTCTTGGTTTAGTCTGTTGGTGAGGTGATCTTATTTACATAGTATATATCTCATTCAATAGAGAACTGTATCTTCATGATGGCATAACCACCTTCAGATTAATTTTATTCATTGTTGGGCTACTGCCATCTGACTTGGGACCAGTCCAATGTATTAAGAAAGATGAAGGAAACAAGGACTATTCAGATTAACAGTTGGCCATTATAGATGCTAGCTGGGGGCTGGATGAAGGTGTGGGTGGCGGTGAATCAATGGTCTTCTTAGTGGAGAGTGTGGGCTCTTGCCATAGCCAGAGCACCGACTGCAAGAGATTTCAGAAATAATTTCCAGTAACAGTGCACATTGCTATATATTAAGAGAAGAAATGGTGAAAAAACATAGTTATCACCTACTCAGCAGCAAGGTGTGAAGCTTATGGCATCATTGCATGCACCACCCCCAGGTGGTTGTTCTATTTTTCATTTTTTTTTCTTTCACTGGATAAAATAAAAGTAATTTCTCCAGCCTTTATATGATATCTCCTTCTCAGCTGTATAAACAGTGTCAAATGAAAAAAATCTACATTTATAGGAGCAGTATATAAAAGACAAGATGCACAAATTAACTTCATGCCAAGTAGTACATAATTACTGCTTCGTGTGAGACTATGACATTTGAAGGAAGTTAAAAAAATGAAAGTGGTTAACCTTGATGACAAAAAATCATATTTCTCTTTATTTGTGAGAGGTAGAAATCTCTTGGCTGGCATAATGTATGTCAGGTCTTTCACCAAGATATGTACTCACTGAGTTACTATCTTCCTTTATAAAGCAGCGCCTGTGGTAACTACATCTGATTTCGATTCTGCAGGAGCTCTGCCACAAGGCCCTACTCCTACAAGTTTACTGAGAATTTTGTCATTGAATAATGCAAGCACATTTATCATGAAGAATCTTGCTGTGTATTAACTTTAATCAGTCAAACACATGCCTGGTCTGTGATTGAAAGTATCTGTGAAATAATCCATGTACTCTAAGGACCTCTTACTAAGTTGGCCACTTTCCCTTTTTCTTGATCAGTAGACTATACTGCATATGCTAGTTATTTCACCACAGGAAATGACAAAAAAACTGTTTACTTTATTTGAAGTATCTATATCGATACTTCAAATAAAGCTAGAGATAATGACAAACTAGTCTCTTCCTTATTTCAGGACTTGTCTAATGCCTTCAACACAGGTTGCCATGGCAAATTCTACTTCAAATGTCCTTACTAGGTCTCTCTCAGTCCATCCTTTTGTGGTTTAAGAGCTACCTACCCAATAGGTAACAGTCAGTAAAATGGCACTCCATACTCTCTCCTTATCTCACCTCACAGCAAGACGTTGACCTGTTCGATTCTCAGCTAGAGCGTCTTCTGTGTGGAGACATGTGTGAATGGGCATGCCTTCGTTGAAGGTTGTGCATCAGGGCTGGTAACTCAGCACGTAAAAATCCACTACCAAACATTAGCGGACCGGAGTTCCACTGTGGCGACCCCTAACTGGGATAAGCCAAAAGACACAACAACAACTCTCTCCTTATCTCCCAGTCACCACCAGTGTACCACAAGGCTCTTTCCTTGGCCTTTTCACCAACACCCTCTACACATCCACACAACAGGCCACCCTAATACAATACACAGATGATTCCACTCTCATTTGCACATCTGACAACATAGTACACTTCCAAAAAATACTCAGAAAGCTATAACAGCCACTGAAATATGGCTTCATAACTCACAACTCATGCACAGCCCAAAACAGACTAAACTACTACATTTTCCCTAAATTCATCTCTCATGAAAAAAAACTAAATTTAAAGTCCTCTATCTTGATAATATAACCACTGAAGTCACTTCTCATAGCAAATTATTAGGGGTGATAGTGGATGATAAGCTTGCATTCAACCTGCATATACAAAATTGCATAAGAAAAACACATCAAAAATAGAGATGCTTTACAGAGCCAAAAACTTTTGCACTGGTGCAACTAAAACTACATTTGCTGCTACTTATCTCCTCCCCACACTTCTTTATGATGCTACCATCCTTACTAACCACCAGGTTTCACAAAAATTAAAACTTAAACAATGTTATAACAAAGCTGCTAAATTTGCTGCACATATCCCTTTCAGAACCCACTTCTGTATAGCTCTAGAAAGCCTAAATTGGTTAGAACTGCCTCATCAACTAACATATATACAGCTTCCTAGCACCTATAATATTATCCAGCATCCATCTGCCTGTACAACACTTAAAACCATTCTACACAGCTATGTTCCCAGTCAGTCATTGTAATCCAGTGACCAAAAACTCCTGTCTACACCTATCAAATCTGTTGGGCATTGTCTGTACTCGTGCAAGGTTGCTAAGGCCTGAAACTCCTTATTTGTGTCCATCAGGTCAATACCCTCCCTCCCATCTTTCAAAACTACTTTGAAAAAGACTTCCTAGCTAAAATCTGGCTTTGTTCCTGTTCAAAACCAGGATAAACTATATCCCTAAATGTGAACAGGTACCTTTTCATTCCTTATATCTCCTTATTCTCCCTTCTTCACTTATTTCCTTACTTCAGTCAAATTCTCATCCCTGACTTTCTCTGTAAATATACCATAAGCCTGTTTTTCCTCACTTCATATTGAAATTCCTCTTTGTATTAGACTAATTATATTTATTTACATTTGTTAACCAGGTAGTGTCTGACTGGGCAAGTAGCCCTTTTTCAGTGCAAACCCAGGGAGAAAAGCTCCAGTATAGTAACAATATAGTTAAGAAAACAAATAGTCATGAAACAAGTAATTAACAACAATGCAATTAAAACAATTGCTAAAGAAACAAATAGTTGTGAAACATATAAATATATTATAATACAGAGATATGGATAACTGGAATAATCAAAAATCTGTCAGAAAAGTAAACATGTCCAATCAAAAACATGGGATATAAGCACTAGCTGCTAAATGTGCTAAAGAGAGGTGCACAAGAAGAGGTGCATGATAAGATAGTTTTGAGAAATTAGCCAGGTGAAATACAGGGGCAGCGCCAGTTACTATTGAGATAGTCTTTTAGACTTTTTTTTAAATGAAGAATTGTTGGGATTGGTTTGAATGTGTTCAGGAAGAGCATTCCAGTCCTTGGTGATTTTACTGGACTAGAGGGAGTTGCCATGATAGTTGTGAGATGGGATAACTTTTAGCATAAGCCTGCTGGAAGATTTAAGGGACCTACAGTTAAAGTTAAGTTGGACCAGGCTTGAAAGTGCAGGGCAGATACTGGTGTTGTGTATGACTTTGTGGGCAAAGGTAAGTTGGTTTAGTCTCAACAGGTTGGGAAGTTGCAGCCAGTTGAGTTACAGAAGAGTGGACCAATGATGAGTGTTATGGGGATGATTGGCTGCAAACTTAGCTATTTTATTATAGCAGGACTCTAGATTATTAAGATTAGCCTTACATAGGTTGGTGAAAATATGTGAGCAGCAGAGGAGGGCAGATAGTAAATGAGATCTAGCGGTGGCTAATCTAGCTTGGTGAGTAAGGTATGGTTTGGCCCTATAGAGGGCGTCAAGTTTGGTATGGACCTTTTTGACTGTTAGGGAGATATGTTTATCAAATTTTAGTTTGTCATCTATTGTAACTCCTAGGAGCTTGGTCTGATTAGTAGGTTCAATTTTTGTTCCATTAGAGGAGTAAATAGAGAGAGGTATAGAGCTGAGCTTGGATGATTTGTTTGAGAAAATCATTAATTTAATGTTGTTTGGGTTTAGGATGAGTTGATGGTTGGATAGGTAATTTTCAATGCCCTGGAATGATTTTGGAATTTTGTGCTAAAGTTCTTGGGGAGAAGGGGCTGAGGAGATAAGTGAGGAATCATCAGCATATTGGATGATGATGGCAAGTTGGGTGGCAACATTTAGGTTGTTGGTAAATATGACAAAGAGGAGGGAGCCAAGTATGGATCATTGGGGTACACCAGTGGATACTGGTAGTAGTGGGGAGAGTTTGTTCTCCCGTTTTGTGGCCTGCTGTTTGTTTGACAGATATCTATGAAACCAGGTTAGGGATGATGAATTGAGACTGTATGATGCAAGTTTGTTAAGCAGCAGTTGGTGGGATATGGTGTCAAAGGCTTTTGACATATCCAGGAAAATTGCTGAGGCTGGTTGTCCTTCATGTTTGAGGTGATGGGCAATATCAGTAAAGGTTATTAGTGCTGTGTTTGTACTATGTATGGGTCTGAAACCATGCTGAAAGCTGTATAGTAGGTTGTTAGTGGTGAAGTGATGCATGAGTTGTTGGTGTATACATTTTTCTAGGATTTTGGCTATAGGAGAGAGGATGGCAATTGGTCGGTAGTTTGAGACATCTCTAGAGGGGCCTTCCTTGTGAAAGGGTATGATGTGAGAACTTTTTCAGAGGTGAGGTGCATACTGTTCCACGATAGAATGATTGATTAGGAAGGATATGGGATAGGCTATGGAAACAGCAGTTACTTTTAGGAATTTGTTGGGTAGTTGGTCGGCAGGAAGACAGGAGGGTTTTAGTTTACTTAGGATTTTTTATGTAAGTAGTTACTTTTAATTTCTCTTCAAACTGTCTAAAATTTCTATAAATATTAATTGATTGTCATATAACTTGTATTGATTCTTAACCAGTGTTTTTCTATTGTCTCTAATTTCTTATAATTATTTAAACTGCAAATGTCTTTGTTTTATTTTTGAAGATTGTAAAATTATTGTTCTTAAAATGTTTTGTAATATTTTGGAGCTTTTCTCCCCAGGCCTCTGCTGATAATGGGCTTCTGCTCAGTCAGACTTTCCAGTAATCAAATGTCAATAAATAAAACAAATAAATAAAAAAGAAATACTCAAAAATGCTTGACGTCTACCTAAGACAGCTTGAATGTTCATGCATCTTGTTGGCCTTGGATTTTCATGAATTATAAAAAGCTATTTTTTCATGAATACTGGGTTACAGCTTAAAAGTATAAACTTAAGTGCAGTGCATTAGCTGATTTAGTTTATCAAATATGAAGATAAATTGTGCTACTAAAGTGGGAGTATTGGATAAATAGGATATGCCTATAAAATAAAACTAGAGGGCAGGCACAGGCCACATTTTTAACTTTGTACTCAGAAGCTACTAGAGTAGAAACCATTGACTTGTGAATATGGTGAAGCATACATTATTAATTTAGCTGAGACTGGAGGAATGACATCAGAATTAAATCTCAGTCTGCATACCACTAAAATTGGTTAGGGAAACTTTGTTAAGAGAACCAGCTCATAGACCCCATTAGCAGACAATATGATAATGCAGTATTACAGCTAGTATGAACAAAATTCTGATAATGACACTTGGGGCATTGGTAGTAATCTCACAATGATGAAACACCAGTTTCTAATTCCCATGAAAGAAAAGTCCAAAAGTATATGTTTGTGGGTTGTTTACTTTTATTATCTCACAACTTCCTTATCTTTATAAGACAATGTCCTGTACATGCACCAGATGTTGCTGTAGTGCCACTCCCCCAGGTGATATTGTTACTAGTAAGAATTTATTACTTCACACAACTATCAGAAAAGGGTAGGGAAGGAGTTCATAGAACATACAAAAGGAAGCATTTTTTTTTCAATAACATGACATTGTATATAGGAATTTTCAAAAGATTTGTCTGTACTGCATTCTGTGAAGGAAGCATTACACAATCTTAGTCACCAGATAGTTGAGACGTGCATGGTTATATCAGGTAAGTCAATTGCAGGGACTCATGCCCACATATCAGTTTGATTGCACAGCTAATCACAGTTAGCATAAACACTTATATGGAATGTCACCGGATGCAATGCAAGATTTCACTAAAAACAGGAATATAGGTTCATCGGTTCATAGGTTGGTACTAAGCTATCGGCTCTAGGACCTATACAAGCCTAGCCATAACAATTCCCTGCCTATTTCTTCCCACAATATTTACTTCCCTGGACCCCTGTCTAGCAGGGTGACTGATGTGATCCCCGGGGTGAATTTCCTATCTCCCATCCAATCGTCAAGTTTCCTTTTGAAGAAGTCCAAAGAGGTGCTCTGCTTGACATGTATGGGTAGTCTTTTCCAGAGTCTGGGGAGTCTCGCTGGGTCAGGAACCTGTCCCTCCAGCATGTTTTGTTCATTGTGATGACAAGGTTTAGATCCCTGGAGCGTGTGGCTCTGAGGGATCAAGATTTCTTGAAGTGTAGCATGTCCAACAGCTCTGGGTTTGACATGGTCTTGTATGTTAAGCAGAGATCACCTCTGAGTAAACGATATGCGACAGAGTATAGCTGGAGTTTTTTTAGATGGTCAGCATAGGGCATCTGCTTTAGGCCTGTGATTCTTTTAGTGAGGTATTTCTGTGGCCTTTCCAGTTGTTGCAGATGTCTTGAGAGGTACATTGCAAACTGGGCTTTGTATTCTATAATGGGTCTAATGAGGGATGAGTACAGTGGGACAATGACCTCCTTTTTTCTGGATGAAAAGCCCTTAGTGATGAGGTGTGCCACATAGAAGGATTTCCTGACTGTTGTGGTGATGTGGTTGCCAAAGGTGAGACCACTGTCTACCTGTGTCCCTAAGTTTCTTATCACACTTTCGGTGTTTAGTGTACTGCCACCTATGTGGTAATTCATGGGTACATGTTTTTTTCCAAAGGGGATAACTATACATTTCTTGGCATTGAGCTTGAGCCCATGGCTTTTACACCAAGCATCTGCTTCTGTAAGGCCCTTTTGTAGAATATCCACATCATTTGGGGATTTAATAATGGCTCCCAGTTTGCAGTCACCTGTGAACTTTGTTAGCCAGAGTTTCTTAGTGTTGGCCTGTGCTTCAGAGAATTAGATGCCAAACAAGAACGGTCCCAGGACTGAACCCTGAGGTACTCCACTTGTCACTTGTCTGAAGCTGGATTTGGAGTTGGCTACTTTGACATTGTGGGTCCCGTCAGTAAGCCAGTTGGCAAACCATTGAGTGATGTAGGGATTAATGCTCAGCTTAGTAAGTTTATCTATGATTCCAGAGTGGGGGTTGGTGTCAAAGGCCTTGGTGAGGTCCAGCTAGGCTGTGTGGATTGCCTTTCCCTCGTCCACAGTTCTGGAGATTGACTCGAAGAAGTCAATCAGGTTCAGGAAACAAGATCAGCCTTTCACGAACCCAAACTGGGTGGGGTCCAGTGATTGGAGGTTGCAGGGTGAAGCAAGATGATTGAAATCTGAGCTGTAGTTCACAGGCATTACTGAAGGAGGAGAAACCTTTGACCAGTTTAGTTAGCACTGTCACTAGAATGGTGGGCTAGGCCTGTCATGCTATGCTAATACAGAAAGACAATCAAAGCTTATTTTGGATAGATATCAGTAACATTTATTGAGGGAATGCATAGACTAGAGGTACTAGTGCTGCGTTTTATAGTAGACAGAAAGGTGCTTGTGGGAAAGCAGTAAATATATATGTGGCCTAAATGAGAATAGCCACTGAGATCAAGTGCACATCATTTTCTGCCCAACAGATCCAGTGTAAAGGCAGCTGAACTGCTTCATGACATGAAAGTGCAGTCCTGCACACCCCCTGAGAATTGTGTTGTGAAGAGATTGCAGTAGCTGAGTCAAGCTCTGAGGTGCCACAATACCCCCTAGCATGACAATTGCTCAAACAGGTCCTTCGATGGATAAGACAAGCTAAAACAGATGACCCACAGAAGCATTTGCCAATATGATTTACTGACATCCAGCCTGAGGATTATTCTTTGAGAAAAGGTCAATTCCTTATGCAAAAAAGAAAACAATGGGAAAGATGATCTGGTCACGTTGATAAAAGTTAATTTCCTTATCGCACAGACCTATGAGAATGGTGGCCTGGTCACGTTGAGAAAAGGTCATTTCCTTATCCAGGAAACCTATGGGAAAGATGGATTGTTCACTATGGTGATGCTCAGCACAGTACCAGACCTAAAAGGTCTACACTTGATGAAGTTCTGCTTTATGAGTAGGAATTTCAGGACTAAGGCCTATATCTGTAGGCAGATTTATACAGTTCATTAAAAAGATTTCCAAGTGCAGAAACATGTCTTTATTCTGTGCTTTAAAAGTGGGGAGTCAGTGGATACCCACAAAACATTGCTGAATCACTGCAAGTATATCTTCTCTGATGACCCCTCTGCAAAAAATAGGAATGCACTCTGTCTGATGAAATCCCTGTCATAAAAGATTATACAGATATATTACTTTGCCTATCATTCCTTTGGTTTTGGCCATCCTTGTTATCGACCCTACTGAATCAGATGTGCTTTTTGTCTGATATGATCAGACTAGAGCTTAGGCCAAGGTATGCTATAACAGATTGTCAGTGGGTTGCTATTAAAGCTATAAGGAAACACCTTCCCAAGATCAGTAGAGAAGGTGCCTTTCCTGTTACGCACAAACTGTTTTAAGGACTGTGCAATCCCACAGTCTTACCTACAATTATGGATCTATACTTTCCATCCAAATCGGCTAATTGCTCCAGCTTTCAGGCTTTTATGCATCTGTATGAAACTGCAGAAATACATTAGTTGATGAAATTATGGTTTCCAGATCATGAAGAAGTATGGCTGTCTTGGGTCAAGCAGAATAACTGTACTTTGTGAAGTCATATCATAGTGCAACCCCCAGTAATACTTGTTCACAAAGTCACATCTGCATAGGCACTAATGAAGTTCCTTACACAACGTATGAAATGAAGCTAGCTTACAAGTAAATAAGCACTTATGCTGTTCTCCCTTTAAAGAATCCAGTCAAAATAAAAGTGCATCTCGGGATAAAATAATGCAGCACTCTAGTTGTAAGAAACCTTCTGGCACTAAGTAGCTACATATAAATGGAAGTGGACAGGTACACGTAGCAGCACGTTAGAATATTTTACTAAGTGCAGTCAGGAGTGTAAATGACTGAATGAGCAGGCATGGCTCTTTGCAGTCAACCTGCTTTTCTTGGCCATGTGTGCCTCATCTTTTCAGTGATTTTGAGGATTGTGATTATGTGACACTTCATTCTGTAAATATTATAGAATTTTCTTAGAGCAATCCAGTTGTTTGATCTCAACACATAGATGTGTAGACAGAGAATTAATTATCCATATTCTAGGGATATTTAACAAAACTGTGCTTTATAAAAAGTTGAAAGAACCTACATTTACAAAATTAACTGTAGCAGGTAGTAATGGCAATATGATATGTAAATTTGTAAAGCAAACTACACAACAGTATTCCTTTATAGAGCACATGTAAAGTTCAAATAGTATAATCAGATATCATTATGTTTTTAGTCAGTTTAGTTCAAGAGGAGGTGAAGTTGTTTGCAAACCCTAATTTCAGCTGTAAACACAGTTAAGTCCAAAACCCAAAGGTTTACTTATTCCTTACTTTTTTCAGGTTTTATATTAGAAATATCTACTTTCAAAATATTGCAACACTAAGGATGAATCTGATTATTTTTGCTAACGCTTCAAAAATAATTATTCTTTTATGTTACATAAAGTTTGCAGAAGTCTGTCACATCTTCACCTGTACTTTTCACTGAACATAAATGAAAATAGAAGCCTGAATTATTCACCCATAGACAGCAATATTACATTGGGGCGGCCACGGTGGTGCAGTGGTTAGCATTGCTGCCTCACAGCAAGAGGTTCTCCGGTTCAATCCTTGGCTGGGGTGCCTTCTGTGCGGAGTCTGCATGTCCTCCCTGTGGTCGCGTGGGTTTCCTCCGGGTGCTCCGGTTTCCTCCCACATCCCAAAGACATGCTACAGGTGGATTGGACACTCTAAATTGGCCCTAGGTGTGCGTGTGAGTGTGCCTTCTGTGGAAGGTTGGGCGCCGGGCTGGCAACTCGACACCGTAAAACTCCACTGCCATTCAATGTGCGGACAAGGTGATCCGCTGTGGCGACCCCTAACCGGGAAAAAGCCGAAAGAAGAAGAAGAAGACAGCAATATTACATTGATCAGTAAATCGTCACCACGAGGTTGTCACATTAAAAGATGGACTTTTTCTTATTTTAAATTAATATATCCAAGGCCACAGTAAACTTTACAGAGCAGTCTTATTCATTTTAGATATGTCACTAGAGAGCCATGTGAGTGCACCATTGGGAGAAAACATTAAGCAGTTGACAACAGAACACTTTTAATTTAAACATATTGCCAAATTTGAAAGATGGAACACAGGAGAGTCAGCAACCATTGTCATGTTCTATGCTAATAAGACTAATGCATAATTAATTGGGACTTGTTAAAAGCACTTCATTTCTAGTTGTGCCACAGCATTTCACTTTTAACTGGAGCAAGCAGCAGCTCATCTCCAGTGAAAGTGTCTAATCCAAATACTGCAAGTCAATCGTCTGAGGAATATCAGATTTCCATGGAAGTTGTGAGTCCTCCCTTTACCAGCAACTGATCTGGAAATTTATTCATGGAAAAAGAGTAAGGATAGCCCCAAGCCATGCATCCACACAACTACTAGATCAATAAAGTTGGTTTCTGACAAGGACAACAATACAGTGACCACATGTTAATTCACTTTAAGCATGTGTCAGCAGCATCAGCAAAATCTAATAGCATCTGTTTTTCAAGGAAAAGCTTAACCATGAAGTATAACATTATAGCATGCAAATTATTGTTATACAAATTTAAATTTTAAACAACCTTATACTAAACAGCATTTGTGGAGCTTTGAGCTCATCAATTTTATATAAGTATTTTGGAAGCATTTTGTACAGCCTTCAAAATAGTCTTCAATGAACATCATATTACAATGCCTCAAACAAGGTCATTGTTAAAACATTTTTTCTGCCTTACAGGTAATTTTTAATTCAGCAATGGATGTCAAATGTATTTAAACAAAATACTCTCACATACACACACACACACACACACACACACACACACACACACACACACACACACAAAAACACGCATGCGCACACACACACACACACGCATATATATATATATATATATATATATATATAAATATATATATATATATATATATATATATATATATATATATATATATATATATATATATATATATATATATATATATATATATATATATAGGCTCCCTATTAGAAGACCGAAGATGCATTCTTTCAAATGCATCTTGGTCGAACTGAAAAGCATGAAACTGCAAAATATCAAAGCAGCTTCTAAGCGAATTCTTTCCCTGGGAAAGAATTTGCTTGGCTGCTTCGTTACTTTGCCATTTTCGGCACTGTAGTGCGGTCTCAGAGTTGGTATATTAAGTAGGGGGATGTAATGTTTAAAGTGTTTGTTTTTTTGTTTTTGTTGGAAGGAAAAGAATCACTGTTCTGACAGTTCGAAATTGTAAGCTTTCGCTTAAATAGGGTCAATTAATCACTATATATACATATATATATATATATATATATATATATATATATATATATATATATACATACATGCATACACACGTGTGTGTGTGTGTGTGTGTGTGTGTGTGTGTGTGTGTGTGTATATATATATATATATATATATATATATATTATGAAAATGTATGTAGAGTTATGTGTTTAATATTCTAGAAATTAAAAGACTTTGTCCTAAGTTAATATTCCCACACAGAAAATTTTCTCTCTTCATTGATATATTTAAAATTATTCAAATCTTAACTTTACGAATTTTACATTTGTAAAAACAGAGAACACAATGAATATAGAAGTCCAATAGCACAAATTATAAAGGACAAAGGAGGAAAACAATAAATAACAGATTAATTAACAACAAAGGCTAAAGAAAGTTTAAGTTAGTAATATAATCTGACATATAATTCAAAAACAGAGTGTTCCAAAAGTGGCATATCATCTTCTGCAATATCCTCAATAAACAATCATAAAAAGGATGACAAAGCAGGGGCATCCTGAAGGAAGACTGTGGCTCTCATTCCCAAATTATGGAAGGATGTTGGTTCCAGAGGACAATGAGAAGATATTCAGTTGGAATCCCACCACATTTCCAACCAGGCTCTCAGATTTACCAACAACCCCTTACTAAATAGCATCAGCTGTCTAACTAGACTATAAATCCTGTATATTATTGCTTCATGTATACAAAAATTCTACATGGTCACCTAGCTGCTAAATGGAAGAACTGTACTAATCATCCATATACCATGATGCAAGAATATGTACAACCATAGATTCATTCCCATTGCATTTCAGGTGAGTCAGGATATCTACTAGAACTCTGGTTGATGACATCCATCTAGGTTCCTAGGTGTTTACTAGCCTCACTTCAGGCTTTGTGCCTACTGAATGGCACACAGCAGTGGTTATCTCACTCCACATAGGGGGCACCACATGGACCCCTGGAACTACCGCCCCATTAGCCTGACGAACCTGGTTTGCAAGGCCATGGAACATATCATCTTGGAACTTATACACAAGGACATAGGTAACCTCCAAATGCTGGACTTCACTCAGTTTGGGTTTGTAAAATGTAGGTCATGTCTCCTAAACCTGATTGACTTTTTTGAAGCAGTCACCAGAGCCATGGACGAGGGTAAGGTGGTGCACACAGCCTATCTTGACCTCGCCAAGGCTTTCAACACCACCCCCCACTCTGGAATTATAGATGAACTCATTAGACTGGGCATAAATCCCTATGTCACAAGATGGGTGGCCAACTGGCTCACTGACAGAACCCACACAGTGAAAGTAGCTGACTCCAAATCCAACTTCAGACCAGTGACAAGTGAAGTACCACAAGGCTCAGTACTGGGTCCTCTCCTGTTTGGCATCTGCTTCTCAGAAGTCCAGGCTAATACAGTAAGTCTTTGGCTAACAGATGACTGCAAACTAGGTGCCATAATAGAATTGCCTAATGATGTGGACATTCTACAAAGGGGCCTCACTGAGACTGATGCTTGGTGTCAAAGTCATGGCCTCAAGCTCAATGCCAAGAAGTGCATTGTCATCCCCTTTGGGAAAAACAATGTACCCATGAACTACTACATAGGAGTAGCCTACTAAACACCGAAAGTGTGATAAGAGACCTTGGGACACAGGTGGACAATAGTCTCTCCTTTGATAATCACATCGCCACAGTAGTCATGAAATCCTTCTAGATGGCACACCTCATCACAAAGGGGTTCACCTCCAGAAAAAAAGAAGTCATTGTTCATCTCTACTCATCCCTTATCAGACCCATTTTAGAGTACAACCCTCCATTTGCCATGTACCTTGCAAGACATCTACAACAACCAGAAAGGCCACAGAAATACCTCACTAAGAGGATTACCTGCCTCAAACAGATGCCATATACAGGCCGTCTCAAAAAACTCCAGCTCTACTCCATCACTTATCGCCTACTCAGAGGCGACCTCTGCCTAACATACAAAGCCAGGCCAAACCCAGATTTGTTGGACATGCTACACTCAAAGAAGCCCCAATCCCTCTGAGCCACACTCTCCAGGGACCTAAACCTTGCCACTACAATAAACAGCACATTATGGAGGGATAGATTCCTGTCCCAGAGACTTCCCATGCTCTGGAACAGACTACCCATTTATGTCAAGCAAAGCTCCTCATTATCCCTCTTTAAGAAAAATCTCGACAATTGGATGGGAAATAGGAAATTCACCCCGGGAATCACTTCTGTGGCTCTGCTAGACAGGGGTGCAGGAAAATAACTTTCTTGGGTGGTGAAAGCCAGGAAACTTTTTTGTCTAGGCTTATATAGGCCCCAGGGCCAATAGCCTAGTACCGACCTATGAACCTATGAACCTATAATAACCACAAGGACCTTTTTAAGCCTAGCCATGCATCCCAAATCTCTGACGAGTTCTGATACCCTTGATAAGTTTAAGCATGGATCTGGGTGATGAACCATTTACAGGTTACCTGTTTTTCATCAAAGATACAGATGCCAAACCAGGGATGAATTTCTGGTTTCCCATTCAATTGTCCAAGTTGCACTTGAATTGGATTAGGGAGGAACTCTGCTTCACATGTATGGGCAGCCTGTTCCATAGATGGGGTAGTCTCTGGGATACATACCTATCTCACCAGCAGGTCCTATTTATATCACAGGCAATGTTTAAGTTTTTGGAACAGGTAATTCTAGTACTGTTTGTTTTGTGGATATGCAGGAGGTCCATCAGAGTGGGGTTTGACAATGCCCTATATGTCAGGTGTAGAGCTCCCCTCAAAAGCCTGTAGGAGACTGAATACAGGGATAAGGTCTTGAGGTGGTCTGCATAGGGCATATTACTTATGCCCTGTATTCTTTTAGTGAGGAACCTCTGTGGACATTCCAGTTGTTGGAATGGATATTGAGCTCACGATCACACAATATGGCAAAATTGCAGTTTAACAGCACCCATGTGCAAACCAAATATTCCTAGACTATGTATTTGTCCTATTGAAGGCTTGGTTACTCTGACTGGATATATCTGGGCACTGAACTTTGTTTTGGATAGATGTTCATAGAATGCTGTATGCTACATAATATGATGAATAGGAAGAATTCAACCATCCATCTACTCCAGGAAAATCCAGAATTACAAAATCAGCTATTGCAACAGCAACCATACCAACATAATTTAGCAATGAGAATGAGGCAGAAAACTGTAACACCCTTAGTGCTGTCATACAATCTTTGTACTACATGGAGATTTGGCTGTTCCTATGTACTATGAAACAGAAAAATGAAAAACAACTGTAACAACATAAAGTGTTCTGTAGCTTTGAAAAATGTAACATGCTTAGTGCTGCCTCACATGTAGTGATCAGAAGTAAAGTGTTTTTCTGATGCTCTAACAATGTTAGAAGCTGTTACAAACTTAAGGTTGCCATAGACACAAAAAGAAGTGTGGCAGTGCAAAGTAAATTACAGCTTTTAAAGCTGTTTGAGCTTTACAGTTATTCTACTGTGTTTATAGGTTATGTTCTAGCAACAAACTAGAGCAGAACCACTCTCAGAGGTGATTAATAAACTGATTAGATTGCTATGATTATGCTCCAAAACTGGGGAAACAATTAAGCTTATTAAGCACCTTGATGACATCAGAATGTTGTTTAACAAGCTTTTACTAAGCACCTCTAAGCGTCATAAGGATATTGTTTCACACTAAAGAGTAACAGAAGCAAATGTGGGCTAGAAACAGACAATGACGGAAGCTAAAATAGTTTTAAAAGCTGTTAGATACTTCAGTCCTCCACACTCTTACACAAAAAGTGTGTCAGATGAAACTGTTTAACAGCTTTTAAAGTCTTTAGTTCCTCAGAGGACCACTTTACTTCTGATTGCTATTTGTGTACCAGGAGCACTAAATGTTTCATGGCATTCAAAGTATGTATAATGCTTTGCACACCTACATTTTTTCTACATACCGAAACATCGACATTACTATATGTGTGCACTTCGGAGCATGCAAGTTAAAAACGATAAATACAAAATTTAAAACATTGTTTTTACGGTGGACGAACCCCTTGTAACCACTGTTACTTTTATATTCTAACTCTGAGATCACCAGATTGTGTTGACTAAACAGATATTGGCTTTAAAGACAGAAGATTTAATTACTAGCATATATATATATATATATGTGTGTGTGTGTGTGTGTGTGTGTGTGTGTGTGTGTGTGTGTGTGTGTGTGTGTGTGTGTGTGTGTGTAAAACATACATTTCTGCCAACTACTCTGATCATCGATATGCACTGTAAAAAAAATGTATCAGATGCACTATCAATTAACTGGAAAAAGTATCAGTACACACACTTTCAGAACAATCTAGTTAATCTGCTATATAGAAGCGGTAGGACATGGTGCTGATAAAGCTCCATGTACTGCAAAAAATAAAAATAAACATTACTGAGTCGCTGATCATAACTCTTATTATGTGTTCAAGACAAGGATGTCAGCATTCATTTCTCTAGCTTTACTCTTGACAGGAATTTCTTCATCCATGTCCTGAACACATGCAAAGATCATTATTATATTATTATAAGGTTATGATTATAAATTCAATCGTAATCTTTTATGTCACTCTCCATTCTGGCATCAGAAAGTGCAGAGTGTTATTGTTCTCCATGTATTACACAATAAATTACACACTTGTCTTTATATTATGTGTTTTATCACTATTATTGTGACTTTTAGGAGGTATTATGGCATTTTCCTACTGACAAGTTATGTAAAGTGATAGAAATGGGCTGGACAAACTGATGGTTTCTCGTTTTATCTAGAAGTAAATCTGATCATGTGTCAAAACTATTCTGTACAAATTAGGCATATTTGACTGATATCAGATTTGTACAAGTAAAGAATATCAGACAATTGACATTTAAAATCTGTGTAAAGAAAAAGTTAGAAAAGAACTTATAGGACATTACAGTTTGATAATCACACCAGACAAACATCAAAAACTAGACAAAATGGTTAATGACTCACACAAGACTGATGATACTTCATTGAGGACAGCCTTCCAAAATAAAGGTGTGATATTAATTTTACAAGTTACAAAAGAACCATTATGCCTTGCTCTAATAAGTCATATTGACCAGACATTGTATGTTCTGAAATAAGCAAAATGTCACTTAAATGGAAAAGGCAAATTAACAGTTGTGCATTAGGTGTCCAGTATTATGCATTAAATTTTCAGTGTTCAACGTATGTATAGAAAATAAAAGTAATATAGCTGTTCATGTACGAGCTTGATTCACATTCCTTTTCTAAAGTGATTTACAGTGTCAACCCATGGCCAAGAGAAACTTGTTAAGAGCTTGAAACTATAACAATTTTTATTAAATTATCTTGTAATATTCCTCATTTTATCCAATAAAATGTAATGAGATTAGAAAAAGAAAAAGAAATATCTCTTCAGTGGAATAATAGTATAAAAGTTAATAACTTTTGGCACAAGAAATGTAAGTTATATCTCAATTATATTACAGAGACTGATATTGAAGAATTCTGGATATGTAAGACTGATAGCAGCGATGTCTGGTTATGGATCAGCTTTCTGAAACACTTTTCATGAGTCTTGGCAACTTGTCTTGTCTTCTGTGCTCTTACATGTAATTTGATGAAATCAGGTAATGTGACAGCTACAAAAAGAAATACATAGACAAACACACAGACACACCTACACACACACACACACACACACACACACACACACACACACACACACACACACACACACACACACACACACACACACACACACACACACACTCCCCAAAAGACTATGTCCTTTTATACATATTTTACTTACAAGTATTATGGAGCACATTCTCCAATCTGCAGCATAAAAACAAAAGTGAGATGTGATACACAGATACATGGTATACCAGCTTTTTTCCTCACTTCCCAGTATGCAATCAATCAGCCAATTAAAAATTATATTGTTTTAAAATACCTCCTTTATCAAACAAACCTACAGCAAGTATCCACTTTCCTAGCCATATGTATAATGCTGCTATAAATATATATATATATATATATATATATATATATATATATATATATATATATATATATGTAGATAGATAGATAAATAGATAGATACAGCCACAGTTAAGGTCTTCGCCTCCCATGCTAAAGGTACAAGATTGTATCCTGACCTTTTAGCCAATGTCTGTGTGAAATTTGCATGTTCTCCCTATGTCTTTGTGTGTTTCTACCACGTACACATCCAAGGATGGAGCTGTGGTCAAAAGTACAGACTCTAGATGTTACCTATCAGGGAAGCATTATATACACCACTTTGGTCATCAGCTGTGGTGTACAGCATACTCTAGATAGGAGAATATAGATCACAGACTGTATTCAATGTCAGCGCTAGCCACTCAACTGGTTCTAGGTGATTTGGTCATGTTGACTAATGTTGCCAAAAATGGATATTTCAGGGACCCATGCTAATGGTGGAAGGGGGGTTTATGTGCCTATACTGGCCAAGTGTGCACCTGCCCCTTCACAGCCCTGGGTATGGCTAGGCTTGTATAGGCCCTAGGGCCGATAGCCTACTACCAACCTATGAACCTATGAATCAATAACCACGTAGCCGACCTAGGTTAATAAGCTACTTGCATTACTTGGGATATCTCTGCTTAGCAAAAGCTAGATGTAAAACCAATCAACCACCCAAACATGGCCACACTCAGTATAAATTGAATAACAAGATGCAGCTTGGATGACATGATGTTAAGGAGGAGGCTGGACATCCTCTGTCTCCAATAGACAAGATGGAAGGACAGTGCAGCAAAGCCACTTGTCTTGGGATTCAGTTTCTCAGGGGGAGGACAGACTAGAAATGGTTTGGAAATTGTGGTGTGGGAGAGGCTTCAGAAGACAATGAGGAATGTCATCAAAGTTAGTGACAAAGTCATGGCAACAAGACTCCAGTGTAAAGATAAAGCACTGTTCATAATCTCAGCCTATGCCCCACAGCAGGGTTGTGATACCAAAGGGAAGAGTGCATACAGGCAGCAGTTGCAGGACCTACTTGATAAAGCAGGACAACATGACATGGTATTGATAATACCAGTCCTGAATGCACACATCAGGACAGACAAAACAGGATATGAGGACTGACAGCTGTCTGGGCCCAAATTGGTGGGACAACAGGAATAAAGAAGGAGAGAGATTTCTGTCTGGAAAATGGCTTGATGGTGGCCAATACATTGTTCAGCATGACATATACTCACAAGATCACATACAAACATGCAGCCTGGAAGACTTCCACCTAGTAAGGAGAGGACGTTGGGGTAGAATCAGTTATTACAAAATCGTCCATAATGAAACAGTCACCCACAGCATAGACAACTGGTTGCAACAGTCAGCTGCAAGCAGTGGTTGGAAAAGGGTTTAAGATCAATCATGACCAGGGTGAAAGTTGGCTGATGACAAAGCGCAAGAGTCCAAGGAAATATACTCATTGCTCTATCACCTGAGGAGGCAGGCAGCAACCCAAAACAGCATATGTGAGGAAAATAGAACAGCAACCTGGTTGAATCAGTTATGGAAATAAGCTAAATAAGGAAAGCTGGTGATAAAATGCAAAGTGCAGGTAATCATCAAAAGAATGAATGAGTGCCAGAAAAAGTGGGAGATAGAAAAGATGAAGCTGGATTAGAAGGAATATGTGTTGCCTAATATAGAGTCTAAGAGAGCAGTTTCAGTAGCCAAGAAAAAAACGCCAGATGCACTCTACCAGATTCTGAAAAAGGACTCAGCAGATGGCAGAGAGAAACTCTATCATGTTGCAAAACAAAGACAGAAAGATAAAGAAGACAGCTATCAAACACCCTTCATAAGGGTTTCCAGCAACAACCAGTTCACCCGTCCAGAGGACATCAAAGACACATGGAAGGAGTACTTCCAGCAGCTTCTGAATGAAGAAAATGACACTGAAGCTACACTACCCCAGACATTGACTGAAAGAAGAAGAAAAGCCCACCCTAGAAGAAGTTAAAATAGCACTAGTGAAAATTAAGTCCAGGAAAGCAGCTGGCTCAAAGGAACTCACAACAAATATGACCAAGATATTTGGTTAGTTAGGAAGAAATATCTCCAGAGGATACTCATAACAGCATTGAGAGAAATGCATCTGCGGGTGACTGGAGAATATGCATTCTAGTGCAAGTATTCAAGAACAAAGGGGACATTCATGATTGTGAGCAGAATAGATTTATAAAACTCCATTCACACTGCATGGAAGTTCTGGAGAGGGTTCATAGGTTCATAGGTTCATAGGTTCATACTAGGCTATCTGCCCAAGGGCACTTATAAGCCTAGCCCATAGTTATTTGGCTTTCGCCACCCCTTTAGTTTGAATAAAACTATGCCTATTATTTTGCTGTGCCTCTGTCAAGCAGTGACACTGAAGTAATCCCTGGGGTATATCTGCGATCCCCCATCCATTGGTCAAGATTCCTCTTGAACAAGGCCAGCGAGGTGCTCTGCCTCACGTGTACCGGGATTTTGTTCCACAGCATAGGGAGTCTCTGGGTGATGAATCTGTCCCTCCAGCATGTTCTATTAATAACCGTGTCAAGGTTTAAGTCTCCCGCCCTTGTGGTTCTGAGGGATCTAGATTTTTGAGGTGAAGCATATTCATCAAATCAGGGTTTGACATGGCCTTATATGTCAGGCACAGGTCACCTCTGAGCAAGCGGTATGAGACTGAATAGAGCTGGAGTTCTTTCAGTCGGGCAGCATAAGACATATTTTGAGACCCTTTATCCTTTTGGTGAGGAACTTTTGGGGCCTTTCCAGCTGCTGCAGGTGTCTGGTCAGATACATTCCGAATGGGGCATTGTACTCAATCATAGGTCTAATGAGTGATGAGTACAGGGGCGATGACCTCCCTTGATCTAGATGTGAATCCCTTCATGATCAGGTGGGCAATGTAGAAGGTTTTCCTAACTACTTTAGCAACATGAGTGTCAAGCGAAGGCTACTGTCAACCTGGGTCCCCAGATCCCTGATGACTTCTTCTGTGCTCAGTGGATTGCCACCTATATGGTAGCTAGGGGTAACCTTGTTTTTCCCGAAGGGTATGACTATGCATTTCTTGGCATTTAACTTTAGGCCATGGCTCTGGCACCAGTTATCCATTTCTGTGAGGCCCTTCTGAAGGATATCTGTGTCAGATGTGTTTTCGACTATGGCCCAGTTTGCAGTCATCTGCAAACTTTGTCAGCCATAACCCTCCTGTGTTTGCTTGTACTTCAGAAAAGTAGATGCTGAACAAGAGTGGACCCAGGACTGAGCCCTGTGGGACACCACTTGTGACAGGCTTTGAGTCTGACATGGCTCCAGCAACTCTGACCCTGTGGGTTCTGTCACTTAGCCAGTTTGCAACCCATCTTGTGATGTATGGGTTTACATTCAAGCTGATGAGTTTTTTGATGATACCTGAGTGGGGTATTGTGTCGAAGGCCTTTGCCAGGTCAAGGTAGGCTGTATGGACTGCCTTTCCCTCATCAATGGCCTTGGTGACTGTCTCGAAAAAGTCAACCAAGTTTAAAAGGCATGATCTGCCTTTGACAAAGCCAAACTGGGTTGGATCCAAAGTCTGCAAGTTCCCTATGTCTTTATTTATGAGTTCCATTATGATCCTCTCCATGGCTTTGCAGATAAGGCTTGTCAAGCTAATGGGATGGTAATTTCCAGGGTCGGTGGAGGCACCGCCCTTATGAAGTGGGACCACAGTCGCCGTGCGCCACTCCTTGGGTGCGTATCCTGAGGTGAGGCTAAGATTAAACAGCTGTCCTAACTGCGGGTTTAATTCCTCATTGAGTTCATGGAGCACACAGCCGGGGACACCATCCGGTCCCATGGATGCTGTGTTTTTTGCTTTGGAGAGAGCAGTTCTCACCTGGGCGTTGGAGATGTTTGGGGTCTACAATCCTCTGGTATAGATATCTCTCCTTTTGGGAAGGGGGGAGAAGTTTGCACTGAACCTGTCAGCCAGTATGTTGGCAATGTGTGTAGGTTCAGTAATCTTCACATCATTTTGAACTAATTCTGAGCATATCTGGGAGTTTCCTCCTAGGTTTCTAACATAGCTAAAGAAGGCCTTATGATTGTCTTTTGAATCCTTGGCGATTTTTCTCTCAAAATTTGCCTTGGATGATTTTATGAGAGCTCTTAGTTTTTACTTATAATGATCAAAGGTGTCTTACCTTTCAAGGATTTTGCTCTATCTTGTAGTAGCTTCCTCCTTTTGTTGTAGAGCTTGTTTATGGCTGGGGTCCACCAGACTGGACGCTTGCCTTTGGTACAAAGAGTCTTAGTTTTGTTTGGGATTGCCTGATCCATGCAGTCCTGTAGGTGCTGGTAGAAGGCATTTGTAAGTGATTCAGCGGTTTGAGTAATGTTTACCACTGGCTCAGGGGCCTTAAAGGAGACCACACTAGTTTTAGAAGTGTGAAGTCGGCTTTTGAGAAGTTTTTCACTGTGGTCTTTTTTGTTTCAGGTGGGGGCGGGATGAGGACCTCCAGCGAGATTAGTTTATGATCTGATCTCACCAGTGAGGGGTATACTTCCGGTGTTGAACATTGTGATCCCATGTTCGTGATGATGAGATCAAGTATGTTTTCTCCTCTTGTGGGGATGGTGACTAGTTGTTCCATGGCATTTGAGTTTATGAACTCCAGGAACCTTTGGGCTAGAGTGTTTGGGCTTGAGTGGTGACAGATAAATGAATACATTGAATAGTAGAAAGTAAGAGGGGATATGAACAGTTTGGATTCAGATAGGGTTGCAGCACAACTGACTTGATTTTTGCAGTGAGACACATTTGGAGAGAGTCCAAGTGAACATTACTAGACTTGGAGAAAGCATATGTTAATGTCTCAAGAAAGAATGATCTCAGAATAAAACACAGAACATCAAAAGCAGTGCAACAAAAAAGATTACAAACTGGCAACTGCTTCTTGATCAAATAAAATGATCACACACACACACACACACACACACACATTTTATATATATATATATATATATATATATATATATATATATATATATATATATATATATATATATATATATATATATATATATATATATGTTTTATAATCACATTTTCGATCGGCAGTCAATGGAACTGGGATGGTCAAAAGTCTGTTTTCCAGTTTGCCTAATGCCGAACCGAAAATGGTCGAGTCCATAACAGTGAATGCTAGTGTGCATTCGCTGTTGTGAGGTCAATGTTCTGCTTGAAGATCGCACTATAGTGAGGATCAGGAAATGTACCCTTTTCCTCTTTGCAGTGCGATCTTGGAGTTTGTATATATAAGTAGCAGGGGGTGTGGAGGTGCAGGGGGGCTTGCCCCCTACAAAACATTGCTTGGCATTCACTGGACTGCAAGGTACATTGGGTAATATCGACTGTGTTGAATATGGATGTGTCGACATCATCATTTTTGTCAGTTTGCCTCAGCGTTGTTTTTATTTTTGGTATTTTTTTTTTGATTAAGTCATCATCAACCGAGTGATTTTCAGAAATGTGATAGTAAACCTATATATATATATATATATATATATATATATATATATATATATATATATATATATATATATATATGTATATATATGGTTCCACTTCATATCATCGAATTATCATTTCATCGAATTGCAAACCATCGAGACCAAATCGTCGAAAACCTATTTCATCGAAAACTCATTTCATCGAATCTCAAATCATTGAAAACTATGAAGCAACTACAAATAACATCCCAGACACTTTGTACTATGTGTACAGTGGGGGAAAAAGGTAATTTCCTAACCCCACTGTAGTGCGACCTTGGAGTTGGTATATTTAATTAGGGGGGGTATGGGGGGCGGAGCCCCCCACTTGGGGGGTGCAGGGGGGCTTGCCCCCCTGCATAAACATAGTAAAAACATTGTGGAATGTTATTTGTAGTTGCTTCATAGTTTTCAGTGATTTGAGATTCGATGAAATGAGTTTGCGATGAAATGGGTTTTCGACGATTTGGTCTCGATGGTTTGCAATTCGATGAAATGATAATTCGATGATATGAAGTGGAACCATATATATATATATATATATATATATAGTTTACTATCAATATATCAAAAATAAAAATAAAAACAGTTCGAATAACCGAAGTGTTTTACAGAAACTACAACTAACCTAATGGCCCTATTGTCGAAAAACAGTTGTTAATGCCAAATATGTCGGCAACGAAATTTTACGGCATTAACAACAATGCCACCCTTACTGTAAATCACTAATCCTGACACTTAACATCCCCCCTGCATGCCCCCGTGGGGGGCTGCACCCCCCACACCCCTTCTAACTTAATATTCTAACTCCGAGATCACACTACAATAAGGAAAGGGATGTATTTCTCTAACCGCACTATACCGCAATCCCTTCACATGAGTGAACGTTATATTTGCGAATGCACAGTCCATTCGCAAATTAGACATTTGCTCATGTAACCAGCAAACATATGAAGCATTCAAACATCTGCTGTTCGAATACTTCATAGCCGTGCAGCAATTGCATGACGACATTTTAATGGTAAACCATATATATATATATATGTATATATATATATATATATATATATATATATATATATATATATATATATATATATATATATATATATATATATATATGGGTCCCCATCAAATGATAGAAAACTCATTTGATGGAAAATCATTTGGCTGAAACCAAAACATAGAAATCTCAAAACAGTGAAAACTCATTTGACTGAAACTCAAAACACTGAAAATGCTATATGCCCTTTTTCCCATGGTAGTGCGATCCTGGAGTTAGTATATATATATATAGTTGGGGGGTGGGGGACAAAGCCATCCGCAATGGGGGGGTGTCATACATTTTAAACCCTATACATGGATACTTATAACTACAATGAATAACTGTTTGGAGAAAACAATATTTACATAAACTATGTGGGTTGCTACGCCCCCCCCCACACCCCCTAACTATATATACTAACTCCAGGATCGCACTACCATGGGGAAAAGGGCATATAGCATTTTCAGTGTTTTGAGTTTCAGTCAAATGAGCTTTCATTGTTTTGAGTTTTCTATCTTATGGTGCCAGTGAAATGAGTTTTTATCAAATGAGCTTTCTATCATTTGATAGGGACCCATATATATATATATATATATATATATATATATATATATATATATATATATCTATATATATATATCTATATGGTTTACCATTAAAATGTCGTCATGCAATTGCTGCACGGCTATGAAGTATTCGAACAGCAGATGTTTGAATGCTTCATATGTTTTTATCAAATGAGCTTTCTATCATTTGATAGGAACCCATATATATATATATATATATATATATATATATATATATATATATATATATACACACACACACACATATCAAAATGTCGACATCACTATGTGTGCGCACTTCAGAGCATGCAAGTTAAAAACAATAAATAAAAAATTTAAAACATTGTTTTTATGGTGGGTGAGCCCCTTGTACCCACTGTTACTTTTATATTCTAACTGTAAGATCACCAGATTGTGTTGACTAAACAAATATTGAATTTAAAGACAGATGGCTTAATTACAAAGTACAAATATAACTCTGTCATTGTCCATGTTGGAGTGAATGACTTGAGATGTACCTCCCTGGAGTTCATGAAAAGAGACATGGAGGAGCTCTTGGATCATGTGACCCAGGCAGGTATGACCCTAGCCCTGAGTAGCATCCTGCCTTCGCCCAAAATGATACCACAGTATAAGGACAAAATGATTGACTTCAACAATTGACTAAGCTTCTGGTGTCATTCAAAGGGGATCCAATATCTGTCTGCCTGGGACGACCTGATCGACAAACCACGATGCTTTGCCAGATATGTTCTGCACCTGTCACGCCTGGGATTCAGGTTACTGGCTAAGGCTCTTGCCACCCTATAGTGCCTTTTTTAGGCAAGTTCCAAATGACAAAACTACCACCATAACAGATAAAAACATGCAAAATCTGAAGGTAATGCTACTCAATGCTAGAAGTCTAAACCTCAAAATGCACTCTCTCGAGGCACTCCTAAAAATGGAGAACATCGATGGCTGTGCAGTAACTGAGACCTGGTTCAAGGCTCCAGAGAGCACCCCCGTAATACCAGGCTACAACTCTTACCACACTTTCTGGCCACCAAACCAGGACCGAAACACTAAAGGTGGTGGCGTGTCCATATTCACAAAGGATATTCACACCTCCAGGTTAGTTGCCCAGCACAATGTATCTGAAAGTCTACAGGTGCAACTAACACTAGGTAAGACTGCAATCCAAATTGTAACTTGCTATAGATCCCCCACCATGCCCTAAGATTCTCACTACACCTACTAAACATACTGGAAAATATTAAAATACAACCTAACACCCTAATACTGGGTGAATTTAATTACCCTGCCATTAATTGGGAAAACTACTCGGGTACAAACACCTTTGCCCAACGGTTCTTGGAATTCATAAATTCCAACCCCCTGGATCGACTAATCCATAGTCCCACCAGGGGCTGTAATATCCTTGACCTGGTCATTACCAACATGGGAGATCGATGCTCCACACCAGTGGTCACCCCCTTGTTGGTTAGGTCTGACCAAAAGCTAATCACCCTTGACCTCCACATCTCACCCCCATCCCCCAGTAGGGAAACCTCCATAAAAAAACTTCTTCAAAGCTAACTTCATGCTACTCAAGTCAGAAGTGACAAACTTCACGACACTCATGCAGATGGGAACTGAAAGTTCAACTGCCAAATCCTACACTAAGACACTGTACGAGCATATCCACTCATGTATAAATCGTGTTAGTCCACATAGAACCAAGACGCTCTCCTCTAAAACAAGGAAGCCAATCTGGTGGTCCCCTGCCATAAACAAGCTATACAACAGAAGGAAGAAACTGTTGCAGAAAAGAGGAAAATCCCAGGATACAAAAAACTCCCTTACCAGCCTCAATAAGAAGCCGAGATCCCTCATAAAATCCTCCAAATCTAGTTATGAAAATAAAATTGCCAAAGATTCGAAGGACAATCACAAGGCCTTCTATAGTTATGGCAAGAATCTAAAAGGTAATGTTCAGATCTGCTCTGAGCTACTACAGAATGTGAAAATGAATTTAGGAAAATTATTCCTAATTACAACTGTAGGGGCTATGCTAATTTGGATGAAAAAGAAAGACAGTTGTTGCAAAACATTATTAGTAACAACAATATCAGACTTATGAAACCCGATAAGGGGGGAGGTCTGGTAATTATGAATAATTTTGACTACAGCAGTAAAATGCTTGATTTATTGTACACTAACACTTATTGTAAAGTGTCTATTAAGGAAATGAATCTAGCTTATAGGAACATCAATTTGACTATTGAGGAATTGTTACTTAACTGACAGATTAGTATTGAAATACATGATTATTTGGATTGTAAGATTCCTAGAACTCCCACCATCTTTGGCATCCCAAAGATACATAAATCCATTCAGAATCCCGCCTTACGTCTCATAGTGGATGCCAAAGCATCAAAAACTTATGGGTTGGCCAAATATGTGGACCCTCAACTGAAAGGAATAGCAGAGAAGACCCCTTGGATAATCAAGGATTCATGGGATTTTCTAGGTAGAATACATCCAGATATGTATGCTGATGATCTTATTATAATTACCTTGGATAGCAAAGATCTATTTTCGGTAATCCCACATGAGGAGGAGCTGGACAGGTTTTATGAATATCTTTGTAGGTATTTGGATTTTGGTTTTGACATCAATCATGCCATCAGGACCTGTATGGAGCTTGTATTAGAAAATAATTTTCTGAGCTTCGATGGGCACCTCTTCAAACAGTCCCAAGGGGTGGCCATGGGAGCATGTTGTGCCCCAGTGTTTGCTAACTTGGTTTTGACACACTGGGAGGAGGAATTAATTATGAACTCATGTTACAAGGACCATTGGGTCAAGTATGGCCGATACTTGGATGACATAGCCCTTTTGTGGAAAGGTGGGAAGGATAAACTAGATGAGTTTTTTCAATACCTTAACAATACTACAGAATTCCTAGAATTTACTTTAAACTCTGACCTAGACAGATTGAATTTTTTGGATGTCATATTAGTTAATGATCATTCAAACAAAACTTTTATCTCTAAATTGTACAGGAAACCCACATATTCTAATACACTACTACATTTTGGGAGTTGGCACCCGATTCACCAGAAAAAATCCCTAGATAAGGGACAATTTATTAGAATTGCTAGAATGGTGTCAGATGAAGTTGACTTCCAAGTAGAATGTGATAAACTTATTAATATGTTCGAAAGAAGGGGATACCTCCCTAATTTCCTACAAGAAATTAAAAATGAGGTAGTTGTAAAAAGAGGGAATGAGGTAATAGTTAAAATCTTATTTAGTGGTAGTGGAATTAACAGTGAGTGGGTTAGAGACAAACTATATAATAATAGCTATACAAGAGCATGTATTTTACCTTTTTCCTTGAATTTTTATGACATAAAAAATATATTGGTAAAATTTTGGCCAATTCTGTTATCGGATCAAGATGTCTGTAAAATATTAGGGGACAAACCGATTATTGTCTATAAGAAAGATCATAGTTTTAAAACACTCCTAGAAAGGCAGAAGAGGGAGAATAAATCTAGTGGATGCCTTAAATGTGGCAGGTGTGGGCAATGTCCTTTTGTCATGGAGGGGGACTTTATTTATATTAAGAATTTTGGTTGAATTTACCCTAGCAAAAAATGTTCTTGTTATTCGAAAAAGGTGGTATATATTGCTAAGTGCTGGCTTTGCAATGTATTTTATGTGGGCAAAACAAAAAGGGCCTTTAAGCAGAGAATATATCAGCACTGCTACAACATTAGAAGTAAGAATCAAGGAAATGCATTATATAATCATGTAGAACAATTTCCTACACATTTTTTTTAGGTTTTTTGCCATTGACCATGTGGACTTAGGGCCTAGGGGTGGTCCTGAAGATGATTATTTAGAGCTATTGGAGTTAAAATGGCAAGTTAAGTTGAATGCAGGTTCATATCCTGGCCTTAATGAGCGTATTAGTCTCATGCCCCTTTTAAAGCTTAGAGCTATGTTTTATATTTAAATGGCATCGTCAGCATTCTCAGATGGTTCTTTAATACGTAATTGCTGGCATTCATAGTATGTATATAAAAAATATAAAAAAATATACAAAACATATGTACAGTTATATTTACATTTATGTGATTACGTTTATATTTATTTATATATATATATATATATATATATATATATATATATTTTATATATATATATATATGTGTACATATATATATATATATATATATATATATATATATATATATATATATATATATATATATATATATATATATATATATATATATATATATATATACATACATACACACACACACATATTTTCACTCTTCAAATGTTTTTAACATTTCAGTATTGTTTTTATTCAGGGTATTGTTCATTAAGCTTATAACAGTTGGTCATGTGGATTTTTACTACTGGCAATGTGGTTTAAACTTTAATAGCAGGATGTGATGTCAGGGCATCTGTGTGGGGGAGAGTATTTAAGTATTTTTAATTGTGTAATGTTGGTGTTACCGACAAAAGCACTTAATCAGTGTGGAGGTTATTGGTGTAGATTTATTTACCAGTGTGGATTTTACTTTTCTTTGGATTAAAGTATGTCTCCAAGCAGCCACTGCGTGGTCTGTCTAGTACTATTCTTCCTTTTGTACCTACAACAGAATGGCACTAAATATACTGATCCCAAAGATATTGCCAGTATCCTGGCAGATCGATTCAGTGCCAACTTCACCCCTCTCTCACCCCCTAAAGGGCCCATCTCAGTACCAAAAGATTGCCAAATCCCGGCAATCATGGCCACACAGGTAAAAAACGCACTCTTTAAAGTTAAGAATACAGCATCCATGGGACCAGATGACATCCCGGGCTGTGTACTACATGAACTACAAAATTAAGTGGCACCTCACCTAAGTGTCATGTTTAATCATAGCCTCACCTCAGGCTTCATGCCCAATGAGTGGCACACAGCTACAGTTATCCCACTCCACAAGGGGGGATCCACCTTGGACCCCAGGAACTATCATCCCATCAGCCTGATGAGCCTGATCTGCAAAGCTATGGAACGCATTATCATGGAACTTATAAACAAAGACATTGGCAACCTTCAAACACTGGACCTCACCCAGTTTGCTTTTGTGAAGTGCTGATCTTGTCTCCTCAACTTAATTGACTTCTTTGAATCAGTCTCCAGAGCCGTGGATGAGGGTAAGACAGTCCACACAGCCTACCTGGACCTCGCCAAGGCCTTTGACACCATCCCCCACTCTGGAATCATAGATAAACTTACTAAGCTGGGCATTAATCCCTACGTCACTCGCTGGGTCACAAACTGGCTTACTGACAGAACCCACACTGTAAAAGTAGCTGACTCCAAATCCAGCTCCAGACAAGTGACAAGTGGAGTACCACAGGGTTCAGTCCTGGGACTGCTCTTGCATGACATCTACTTCTCCGAAGTACAGGCCAACACCAAGGAACTCTGGCTGACAAAGTTCGCAGACGACTGCAAACTGGGAGCCATTATTGAATCCCCAATGATGTGGATATTCTATAAAAGGGTCTTACAGAGACAGATGCTTGGTGCCAGAGCCATGGGCTCAATCTCAATTCCAAAAAATGTATAGTTATCCCCTTTGGGAAAAACCATGTACCCAAGAATTACCAAATAAGTGGCAGTACACTAAACACTGAAAGTAAGGAACTTAGGGACACAGGTGGACAGTGGTCTCACCTCCAATAACCACATCGCCACAACAGTCAGGAAATCCTTCTATGTGGCACATCTCATCACTAAGGGCTTTTCATCCAGAAAAGAGGAGGTCATTGTTCCACTGTACTCATCTCTCATTAGATCCATTATAGAGTACAACGCCCCATTTGATATGTACCTCACCTGCAACAGTTGGAAAGGCCGCAGAAATACCTCACTAAAAGAATCAAAGACCTAAAGCAGATGCCTTATGCTGACCGTCTAAAAAACCTCCAGCTATACTCTGTCACATATTGTCTACTCAGAGGCGATCTCTGCTTAACATACAAGGCCATGTCAAACCCAGAGCTGTTGGGCATCCTACACTTAAAAAAATCCCAGTCCCTCAGAGCCACACACTCCAGGGATCTAAACCTGGTCATCACAATGAACAAACCATGCTGGAGGGATAGGTTCCTGTCCCAGAGACTCCCCATACTCTGGAATAGACTGCCCATACATGTCAAACAGAGCACCTCTTTGGCCATCTTCAAAAGGAAGTTTGACACTGGATGGGAGACAAGAAATTCACCCTGGGGATCACGCCAGTCGCCCTGCTAGACAGGGGACCAGGGAAGTAAATGTCCTGGGTAAAAATATCCGGGGAAACTGTTATGGCTAGGCTTGTATAGGCCCTAGGTCTGATAGCATAGTACGAACCTATGAACCTATGAATTACTAGTATATATATATATATATATATATATATATATATATCTATATATCTATAGATGCATATATATATATATATATATATATATATATATATATACACGTGTGTGTGTGTGTGTGTGTGTGTGTGTGTGTGTGTGTGTGTGTGTGTGTATGTGTGTGTATAATATTATACATTTCTGCCAACTACTCTGATCATCGATATACATTGTAAAAAATGTATCAGATCCACTATCAATTAACTGGAAAAAGTATCAGTGCACACACCCTCAAAACAATCTAGTTAATCTGCAATATATGCACTACACATAGAAGTGCTTTATTCTCATTCAGTGTACAACAGAAACATGCAGTTTCAAAAAAAAAAAAAAAAAAAAACAGTGTGATTTCATATCGAACAGCTGTGTCATATTTAGTATAACTCTAAAGGTAACCAAACAATAACTATTTATGAAGGGGGCTTCACAAATGTATATGTACTAACACCATGGCTGCACAACCAAGAACAAAGTGATTTCAAAACAAAACCCTTATATTCATCTTAACACAAATTTACTATGATAGCACTTTGTAGCTTGTAATCTTGATGGGTTGCTAACTAGCAGCCTTATTGATAGGCTACATAATTGGCACCCTGCAAGGCAGCCACATATATGTAAGCAATAATTCCCAAGATGGTAGGATTTGTAGGGTACCGAATGCAAAACACCATCAACCTCTGAGGGAGACCAAAATGACTACATGTAAATCCACCAAGTATGAAAAAAACAAAACAATCAGTAAAAGCCAGATGCTGTATTCAAGATTTAGTGCTTTTGCTGTTACCGGTAGCTTCATCACTATCTGAAAGGGCTGCATACATCACTTCCTTATATACAGGCCTCCTTAAAGGTACAGTGAAACAAATACATAAACATGTGAACAAATGCAAAAACAAGTGAACAAAAACAAAGTCTGTCCACAAACATGTCTTTACTTCAAATGATGTTCCACTGTTGTGGTATGCACAGGCCATCATATATTCAAATTTGGAATGCTGAAAAAAATATCCAGGGACCCCAGGGGTGGAGATTGGGATAATCTTATAGAATGTTTGTTCATATGTTGTTCACATTAACATGGCACAGCGTGTTTTGTAACACTCTATTGAAAGAGGTATATTTTTTAAAGTTTATTTTCTTTATTTATAGTAGTTTTTACACAAAGCAACATCAGGGGCCTAAGTATGACATTTCTTGAAGTACTTAAAAGGAAACCTGTACCATTCTGGAAGTAGATAACAGTTCATACCATCTTGGCTATTATTCATTAAAGAAGACATTAATTTTAATATGCTATTACTATTCCAATATTTATTAGTTAGTTTTAAAACTATTCACAAGCTTGATAATTGCAATAATTAACTGGATGCTTGCATGGATGGATTGACGGATTTGTTTAGCTGCTGATCTACACATAATGTGCAATGGCTAAATAAAGCACAAGCCACACAACAGACATACATTTGTGACTATACATGCATAACATAAGCCACAGTTGTGATACCAGAGTATTTAACCTAATTATCACAAAAGGACATAGATAGGCAGAGAGGGCTGTGTTGACAACTGCAAATAAGCAAGTAGATAAATGAGTAGTATTCAGTACCAAGTAAATGTTCAAATGTAAAAGTATATACTATAGAAGAACAGAAGCATGCATTACAGAAGCAGAAACATTCAACTACTTGCAGCACATACAGGCAACAAAATCTGTACTAATATTTAGTATAAGAAGTCTAAAATACCAACCAAATACATGTCAAAAGCATGCTGGCATATAGCTTTGCCCTGAAAAATTACATTGGCAGCAGCTGGGCACAAGATACATTGACTGCACATTTCACATTTTCTTTTCGCCATTGCTAAGTTTGTTTCTTGAGTGATATGTGAATACACAAAGTATATCTGTGGCTTTGTATTTTCTGATAAGATCCAGGCCTACAAAAACTACAAGCACTATTTGTGACTCCTTGTTGATGATTTCAAACAAAGAAGCAAGGAAAATAATCCTATCTTTTTATGTTTGATGTGTAGCTGCTTAAACTGATAGAGCTGCTTTCTGTTTTACCTGTTACATTTTGTTTTCTGTTTTGAGAAATTTGTTTGGGCCGCTGTTTTTGTTATATGTGGCAGATAAGACATTGAAAATTACCCAGTTTGCACATTTCACATGATTTTTTTTGCTTAGTTTGTGAATATACCTGTGTTGTCATATTTTCTGATAAGACTCAATGCATGCAAAAACTACAGTCATGGTTGGTGACTTCCCACTGGTGATTTCACCTTCCCATTCCTTGCTCTGCTTTTTAAACTTGGTGATTTTTAACCTGCCCGCCCTTACAGTAAACTGAGTTGTGCAAGTTCCTCCCTTTCTATATTACTGTTGATATCTTGAATTATTTGTTTGGCTTTCCTTATGTTTATTTTTTTAGACAGTGCATTGTCTGTGCTACTGATTTACTTGCTCTGAATTCATTATCTAACTAGTTTTTGGATAAAGTAATGCATTTTTAGACTCTAGCAAGCTCTTTTCTGTGTTTTATATCAAGAGGACTGAAGATTTTCCATTTAGTGGTAGTGGGTGATAGCCTTATCTGTATAGGTTGGGGAATATACTACAGATTATCGTGTGTGGGCATTTTACTGTTAAGAGGGCTTATTAATCAGGTTACCTTTATAGAACCTATATAAATTCTGCACAACTGAGTGGCTCTTGGCTCACTTCAACAAAGCAAAGGTACTTTCAGTGAATAATCACACTTTTATAAGCTGTTTAGAGTACACTGCTGTTGATATCTTAAATTATTTATTGCCTCTCCTTGTGCCTTTCCTTAAGTTTAAGTTTGAGGCAGCATTGCACTTTGGACACTGTTTTACTGTGTTTTTACATTAGGAGGACTGAGATTATCCATTTAGTGGCAGTAGGTAGTTGCTCAACTTGCTTAACAGTGCTGGTATAAATTTCCACTGAGTTGCTCATCATGCCAGTACCCTACACAGATGCAAACATCTAGAAGCACATTTTCCCTTTACAACTGCCCATAAAGCAGTACCACATAAAACAATAAATATAAAGCAAATACCTTGCTCACTGACAAGCTTAGAGCAGCTAGTTGTGCATCGAGTGGCAATACTGTTAAATACAGCATTTTAAAGCCTATTCTGCCTCCAACACCACCCAAAAAGCACCCTTAATAGCCTTCTGTTAACTCCAGTATGCCACACCTTGTAGCTCACCAATTAGGGGACTGGACAGCATGGATATGAAATTTCATAATTTCTCTGCAGGAAGCCTGTGGATATGGGTATCCTGAGATAATTGTAGCAATTGTCTCATGTTTACTGACAACCACTTTATCCTTAAAGTAACAGATATGTATGTGAGAGGTGTTCATACACAGTGTCACAGGAGGCTAAACTCTCACATATGACCAGACATCAGGTTGACAAAACCACCAACACATCACTCCCCACACACAGCACACAACACACACATAGACCAACATATGCAGAGGCACTTACATGCAATTTTCCTAAACAAAATAACCTCCTAGAGCACCCTTCGGCAAAGATTACCCTCAGCAAACTGCAAAACACTCAACAAAAGTAACAATTGAAACCATAGGTGCCATCACAATCAGTACAGCCCCAAATACAAAGTCCATAAGACAAGCAAGCACACTTCCCAAGACTCTAGTCCTAGAGGATTCCATTGTAAGACATACTGATGCCCCACTAACCAGGCTAAGCAAGGAGAAGATAAAGGTTAACTGCCTATCTGGAGACATGAGCTGCGAAATTATGCATTAACCCACGTCACTGCACCGCAGGTACCAGGATGATTCATGATCATAGTCTATGTAGGTTACCTGAGATATACCTTCCTAGACTGTATGAAGCGAGACATTATAGATCTCTCTATGTGTCTCAGACTGGTATGAACCTAGCATTGAGCAGCATATTACCTTCACCAAAGATGATGCCTCAATACCACCAAAAGATGATTGATTTTAACAATTGACTTGGTGTCATTCTAGGGGATCCAGCATTTGTCAGCATTAGAAGACATAGTTAATTGACCATGTCACTTTGTCAAGGATGATCTGCATCTGCCTCTCTAAGTTTTTGAATACTGGCTAAGTCTTTAAAAAAACCCACACACCCACAGAGCTTTTTTTAGGCAATGCTAAATTCACAAACCTACCGACATAGCAAAATCAACTCAACTGAACCTCATGGTGTTACTGGTCAGTGCCAGGAGCCTAAATAAAAAGCTAAACTCTCACCAAGCTCTCATCACCTTGGAGACTATAGACAACTTTGCAGTTACCGAGACACAGTTTAAAGCTGTAGAGAGTATTCCAACAGTACAAGGTTTCAGCGCCTTCCACACTTTTAGACGAGTAGCTGCACAGACATGGACTAAAGGTAGAGGTATCTCAATATAATTCAGTAACAATCATACCTCTAGGTTGGTTAAACAGGATGATGTGCTGAAGTTTCTCCATGTGCAGGCCACCATAGATAAAAATTCGTACCCTATCCTAGCAAACTATATTTACCCTCTATGTCCTATGGAACTCATAGTGTGTACTTAAACCTACTGGAGACATGCATCATCCAACCTAACACTTTATTCATGGGAGAATTTAATCATCCTGTCATAGACTGTGAATCTTACATGGTTCCAAATCTGCAGGCACAGAGATTCCTACTCTTTATAAATACAAACACCCTTGACTAGTTAGTGGATACACCCACTACAGGTTCTAGCATACTGGACCTCAAACTCACAAATATGGAAGAACACTACACCACTGCCACTGTCACATACTCTCTGATAAGGTCTGACTATAAAGCTGTCTCCTTATAAATCAAAATCAGCTCAGTAACCTCCATAAACCCCGTAACAGTTAGGAACTATTCCAAGACAAACTATCTTTTATTAAGTTACAGTTTGTCAAAAGTCAATGCCCCTCCAAACCCAGAGAACACAGCAGCTTATGTAGAATAGAAACTCTGTACAACCATGTCAGCGGCTGCATAGAGGCTGCTTTACCTACCAGAAGTAAACCCTAAACTACCTCCAAAAACAAACCTTTCTGGTGGCATCCCAGATCAAACAGGATATACAACAAAAGGAAAAAATCATGGCTAAAATCTGAAGTGTAATGCCCATAAAGATATGAACTCTTTCATCAAAATATACAGGCAGCTAAGAGGGCTAATTAAGTCTAATAAAGCCAATTTTGGTGTCAAGATAACCTCCAAGGGAAAAGACAACCATAAGGCCTTCTTCAGCACTGTCAAAAACCTCAAAGACATCACAGTGTGCTGAACTGGTGGTTAATGGTGCCACATTCACTGAGCCGGGTGATATAGCAAATCTGCTGGCTGGCAAATTCAGTTCCAACCCCCAATTACCCCAAGCCACTTCCCAAGAAATAATTTCAAACATAACCCCTCAATCTATAAAAGGAGATCATGTCCTGGTTGCGCTTGCTAAGGCCAAGAACACAGCCTCAATGGTCCCTGATAAAATATTGTTATGCCTTCTGAATAGTGTAAAATATGACCTGTCAGGGCCACTGGAGTTACTATTTAACTACAGTCTTAAAACAGGCCTTGTGCAAAGAGAATGGAGGACTGGAATGGTCATCCCTCTTCATAACGATAGACCATCAACATATCCCAGAAACTACAGACCCATTAGTCTGACTAGTCTTATATGCAAAGCTATGGAAAGAATTATCATAGAAATGATCACAAAGACATAGGAAACCTTTAGACACTGGATATGTCCCAGTTTGGCTTTGCCAAAGAAAGGTCATACCTACTGATCCTTGTGGACTTCTTTGAGAAGGTCACCAAGGCAATGGATGAGGATAAAACAGTGCTTACTTTCTACCTTGACTTGACAAATGCATTTAACACCATACTCCCACTCAGGTATTGTTAACAAACTTATGGAATTAGGCATAAAATCTCATATAACATGCGGAATAGCCAGATGGCTCACAGATAGGACTTAGGAAGTTAAGATTGGTGAGACCACATCCTCAAAGAGGCCAGTCACCAGTGGAGTCCATCAAGACTCTGTGCTGGACCTGCTGTTCTTTGACATCTACTTCCCAGAAGTCAAGGTCAATATCAAGAGCCCTCTAACTGACCAAGGTTTTAGATGACTGTAAACTGGGAGCAGTCACAGAATCCCCACAAGACACTAACATCTTACAACAGAGTCTAACACAGACAAATGACTGATGCCAAAGCCATGGCTTAAAACTCAATGTCAAGAAATACATTATAGTACCTTTTGGAAACCGGTCACCTGAGGAAACTACATCATCAATAACATACCCCTAAGAATTGACCCACTAGTCAGGAATCTGAGAACACATGTAGACAGTAATCTGGCCGTTGACCAACATGTATCCAAGGTAGCAAGGAAATCCTTTTATGTTGCTCAACTTCTAAGTAACTGCATGGCACCTAAATCCAGGGAAGTCATTGTACCACTATACTCAGCTCTCATCAGAGTTATCATTGTGTATAATGCCCCTTTCATATATACCTGACTAGACACATTCAGCAATTGGAATGTCTGCAAAGATTCTTTACAAAAAGAATACAGGGCATAAACACAATGCCTTATACAGATTGCCTCAAAGTCCTATCTCTATATTCAGTCTCTTACAGACTACTGACAGGTGATCTATGCTTGACATACAAGGCATCCCTGGACCCTGCTCTGCTGAACCTTTTGCACACCTGCAAAACAAACAGCATTAGCACTACTAGATCTAAAAACCCAAATTTTGCTTGCAATGTAAATAGGACATGTTGGAGAGACAGATATGCATCTCAGACAATTCTCTTTCTCTGAAACAGGCTCTCCATCCATGTGAAACAAAGTCCCCCCCCAACCCTATTTAAGCATAACTTGGACCATTAGATGGGAAATTGAAAATTCACCCCTGATCTGACACCCACATCTCTGATGGACAGAGGCAGTCAGTAACCAACAATTATCCCCTATATGATTGTCTAAAACATATAACTTGTGGGACACATTCAGGTGGCACAGCTAGGCTTATAAAGGCCCTAGTGATTGTTAGCCTAGGATACACTCGTGAACCTATGAACCTCAATACCTTGGGTAACATTGTGATGTTTATCTTGATTTGTGGATCTTTATCCTAATGACCTTTTCATTTTCATGTATTTTTATTTTTTTCATGCATGTAGATGATTAGGCTGATTTTCTCTTACAATTACCATTTTCTTTAGTTTTGGTAGGGACTGATAGATTTATACAGTTTTCTGAGTGACCATAGAATTTATTTGCATAAATACTAGCTGTGTGAACACATTTTGGGGGTAACAGTTATGCATGAAAAGATTTCATCATAGTATAGTAGGAAGTTTGTACATCTGTAGTCTTTGAATACTGTGATATTTGCATCTACTAGTTTAGGAATTTTAAATGAGAAGGTTACTAATTTGTGGTCAGACTTAACTGGGGATAGGTATTCAAGTGGGATAGTGCATATAGTTGCTATATTTGTAAGGTCAAAGTCAAGAATAGTTTATCCTCTAATAGGTTCTTAGACTGTTTTATTAAGGAAATTCTTATTTATGAAATTGAGAAATATTTGGGAATAGCCTAAATTTGAAATATAGATCTCCCAGTTTATCAACGGGTGGTCAGTTTCTCCCAGTAAGATGGAGGTTTTGTGTATTTGAAGTTCGCCCAGTGTATTTAAGAAATGGACATGACTTTTGAGGGTCATCATGAGGGTCCTGTAATATGATATAATCTGATAGCTGATTTTATTTATAGTGAGTTAAATGTCAGTATGTTCAATTTGTGAGACTTTGATAATCTGTCTTGAGGTAATGTGATCTTAACAAATATCCCATTGAGACTAAAGATGTGGTCGCTGCAAAATCTGGTATTGAGATGGTGATGTCTGCACTTTTAATACAGATTTCACTAATAATATACATATGGAAATGCTCTAAAAGCAGGGGTGCTTTAAGGTCAGACAATTTGTTATTTATTCTCCTGGCATTCAGCAATGCCATATTGATATTGTCTGGAGCTTTACTTGATATATTTTTACGCTGATAGATTTCATTAACTGGACTATTACTAAAATAATATTGTGCGGAAGTAGAAGCTTTAGCTGATATGCAGAAACTCTAGAATGAGAGGTACAAGCTGTCTTTGGCAAAGCAAGTAGGACTGTGCAGTAGTTTATCACATGCCACTTGAATGACATCAGTTATTCAGCCAATTGTTGAAATCCATCATTGTTTCCTTATACATTGGCATCATTCTTGGTGAAGGTAAGATTCCACTCAGTTCAGTGCCTTTGCTGCATTTGAGAGATGCATGAAGAGCTCAGAAATGTCTCCCTGCATATCCCTTATTCTTTTAAGTGACAGCTTATTTACACCCACATGGACCATCACCACCAGTACCATGTGTGACATCCCTCCTCTGGGTCAGTGATCAAGGAGCCTCAGTCCTCACCACTGATACCAGTGGAGAACATTCAGGGTGAAAAAAATAGACAAACACACACACACACACACACACACACACACACACACACACACACACACACACACACACACAGACACACACACACACACACACACACACAGACACACACATATTTTCAGATGCAGTGAACACTTTAAAAGCTGATTCCTAGCCCAGGTGTTCCAGCAAGCCAAGTCCCCACCCCCTCTCTCTATGAAATCAGTCCTCAATGTGTTCAAAGTGTAAGTGTCACACACACAAACTCTGAGATTTGATTTTTTTAGACACAGACACACACACACACACACACACACACACACACACACACACACACACACACACACACACACACACACACACACACACACACACACACACACACACACACACACACACACACACACACACACACACACACACACACACACACACACACACACACACACACACACACACACACCTGGGAAAGGATGGCATAGCTTACCTGCTCTGCCACCTCCACCCAGACTATAAGGTAGATCTGTTGCTACCAGAACACCCAAAGCCAGCTACTTTTAGGCTCTTACCAGGGTACCTAATTACACTTAGTAAAATTAATACTTATACAAATGGTAGTGTTTAACCAAGCAGCAAGTCTTTCAGGAACGTGGAGCAGCAGTGCCACTAAATAAATGCAAGTACTCTCAAAGGTTAAATATTTTCTAAAAGACCAAACAATGAATGATTTAGATATATTTAATAATAAATAATAAACAAAGACATGAAAATACTGAATATCTATTTACAATAAACACCAGAGTTTCAATCACAGGAAATATAAAATACAACACAGATGCAAAGACTCTGATACAGAAAAAGCTACATTTAGCTAATCTCACTATATTTTTCTTACTGACTGAAGAATTGCTGCTCCCTAAGTTACTTACTAAAGCAAGGCAAGATGAATGCGGATGAATGTCTTGTCAGGTCCCAAAAACAAAGTGCACACCTCACATCTGTCACTAATATTCAAATACAATTTCAGTGCTGGCTAGAATGACATCGCATCTGATCACTTGACTCTGTGGTTCCCACACTTCACTAACACCTCACTAGAAACCGAGCCAGGATCTGCCATTGATGTGTCACAACACACACATAGAACTTTAGCTAAGGTTTATTACAGCATCTGGAAACTGTAAAACAACTCCAGCACTTCCACCCTTCCTACAGTAACTAACAAGCTATTCTCAAGCAGCATTCAGACCTGTGAGATAAAATATTTATGGCCTAAACCAAATCATTTAATTTCAGTCTATTTTTCTTAAGGTTAGCAGCACTGAGCTTAATCCCTTTCTTTCCAGTATCCTCTGTTAAAATATATACATTTAATCAGTTACAACTATACAGTCTGACATACGTGTATATTTATTTTCTGTCCAGTAGGACCCACTGTTGATTTTTTACCACAAGCGACTTTGCAAATCAGTTTGATATTCAAATGACATATAATTCTTTACAAAACTCAAGCTAGCTTCGCTGGCATATGTTACACATGCACTGCCCTACTCCCCCTGGTACATCTGGCACTACCTAGCATCATCACGCCATGTCATAGTCATACCTGCTCAACCAGAAGGTCTTAAGGGCTCTTCAAATGTCATTGACCTTGACACCTGAAAGAAAACTCACCATCACCCTATTTTTGTCTAGACATGTGAGAGCAGATGTTTTGTGCCTCTGTGCTAAAAGGCTGGATAAACATTCAATCCATTTAAGGGAAAGAAGGAGGAGACAAGTAAAAAGGAGAGAAAGAATGGTGAAAAATAGGAATAGGACATAGGCCCCCTTGCTAGAAAACCATTGTGTTATTCAGTTTCTTATATCAGTCCTTCTGTGATGTAAATATCACTGGAGCACTAAGCAGTACACTCACCTGTGCAGCAGAGGGCTGTAGGTTCTTTCCCACACCAGGTGAGATGGATTGCTGACACAGCAGTGCAGCATAAGGAGGGAACTGCACTCATGAGTCTGCCATTGTTTGGATGAGATGATAAACAGATGTGTCATCTGCTTGAGTTGGTGGTAGCTTCGGCTGGTAGGTAAAGGAGCCCATGACACCAATCAAAAAGGGGAAAGGAAGTTCTCTTATGCCCTGGCCAAATTTCTCCTAGTAATATAAATTCCACCTCGGGTCTCCCCTGAAAAGTGAACACTAGCCTAGTGGGATTAACCCAGTCACCAAAGGATAAATTAAAAAAAAAGAAGAAGAAGAAGAAATGACAAAGCATTTAATCTCCTCACATCCCTTTGTAACTCTTATCTATGCCTACACAGAAGAACTAGTTGGACATTTTATTATGAAACATCAACTTTCTAAAAGATGATATTCCAAAAGAATGAAAAGAAATTATCAAAATCCAAAAGGACAAAAACTTCTTTTCTTGTTTTTTTTGCAGGGGGCAAGCTCTCCACACCCTCTCGAACTTCCATATACCAACTCCACAGTCGCAACAATTTGAAGACTGGAGAAATCTCCCTTAAGAAGTGAATCACTGCTGGTGCATGATCAGAAATCGCACTGGAGCACAATCATAAATTACACTGGCAATGATGTCTTATGGGAAGAAGTGTTTCTCAATTATGCCAGTCATCTTTTCTTTCTGCGGGCTACTGACACTCAAACAATTTCACCTTGAGCATGTATAGGGAAGCCCAAGTTGGAAGCTATCTTCTTCAGGGCATTGTGATCAGAAATGAAAATATAATATTTTAATAATTTCAATACTTTTCTTAGAATTGAAATAATTGTTTTGGCAATTAAATTTAAAAAAACATCTTTTCATTTTTACTTGGTTTGAATGAGAATATTTATTAAAATATGCTTTAACTGTAAGGGATATCAAATTAATGTAATTGTTTTGGACATCACGTGATTTGGATAGATCGGTTATTTAAAGTAGGATTTTGTTTATTATGTATTTCTGATGAAGTTCACATTATTAAAGGTGAATGAAAGCACTAAAATGCCAGTGCATTTTATGGATTTACTACAGCTTTTAGTTGACTGGTTAATAGTTCAAGCTGTGAAGCTGAATTTTTGTTTGTTGTCAGAAATAAAAAGATGTTATATATCCAGAGACTCATTCTTGTTTCAATGAGTGCTATTACTAGACTACAAAGTAGTGATTCCTGCAATCCAGAAGAGTTACATCTAAGTACCACTTCCAGAATCTTTATCCACAGACTGTCAGAGAAGATGAATACCTCCGTGTTGCATAAAAGACAAACCAAACATAATCACTGGAGACTAAATATGAATCCTTTCAAAGGTTCAAAATGACAGTTATCCGCAATCCACTGCATAGTTTGTTTTAAAAGATAATGCTTAATGCTACAGACTTGCCAAGTGTATTACATTTTTAGTTCCTGAGCTATGCTTCTCATCAAATCAAAGTGAAAAATCATAATGCCTTTCACTGGTGTTCTCTGTAAAGAATTCCAGACATCACTTCTTTTTTCATCTGTCATTTTTTTGATCCCCAGTAACTGGCAGCTGTGACTTTTTTTTTTGGAACAAGTTTGTCTGCCGCCATCCAGATTTAATATAAGCCACAAATGTACATTTAATGCTAATTCTCTTCATTAAAACATGTGCTTTGTTAAATTGTCTGATGGCTGTATTAGCCACTTGTCTTTGGAGCTGTCAGCAAAACATGTCTGCTGATTGCCTGTCAGTAAAATTACTTGACATTTTTCATTTGTAATATTTGCAGTCTAAAAGTGATACTATTGAAATGTGTCATTCAAAACAGCATTTGGTTTTATTACATTTCTGTATTTCCACAAAATGCCATTATTACAAGTTTAGCATCTGTATTTTGGCTATAGCTTATACGAACATATCTCGTCTCAGATTCTGAGTTTCTTTTATACCAAATAGCCACGTAACACCAAATGACAGACTATTAGAGAATCCATTTCCTTCAGCTATGGAAAAGTAAAATTATACTAACAGATATGGCAAAGCTGTAAATAATGCTGACTTTACCTAAATTTCAAAATTCTCTTGAGGTGCTTAAAGTTACTTTATTGTAACATTCACACTGCTATAGTTATCAAATTTCACACATACAGAAGAGAAGTGGTTAATAAGACTAATGTCTTAAACTACAGAGCTGAATGTTGAAAAACTAAGCCTAAAACCTAGCCAGAGGTGAAGATAGACTAAGCCTGTGCATAATTAATAAAAACTTAGCCATAAGAGGCAGGGAGATAAATTAAATGTGTAAAGGATTAATAAAACCTTGTTATAAAATAGAGGGATACAGATTAAACATGTGTGGGATTAATAAAAACCTAGCTATAAGAGAGAAGTAAACATATTAAACGTGCAGGATTAAAAAAAAACATAACAGGGAGGGAGACAGATTAAACCTGATCAAGATTAACAAACCCTAGTTTCAAGACAGATGAAAACAGATTAAACCTGTGCGGGATTAATAACATCTAGGCAAAAGAGAGATGGAGGCAGATAAAACTTATGCAACATTAATAAAACCAAGCCATAAACCAGAGGGGACAGATTAAACCTGTGCAGACTTGAGTCATAATAGACAGAAAAACAGATTAAACCTAACCATAATAGAGAAGAAGAAGATTAAACCTATGAAGGAAAACTTATCCATAAAACCAAGAGAGACAGATTAAACCTGTGCAGGATAATAAAACCTAGTCATAATACAGAGAAAGAAAGATTAAACATGTCAAGAATTAATAAAACCTAACCATAGGAGAGAAGGAGAATATTAAACCTATGAAGGATTAATAAAACCTATCCATAAAACAGAGAGAGTCAGGGTAAACCTGTGCCACCGTAATACAAGGGTGACAGGTTAAACCTGCGCAGAATTAATCATAGAGCTACTGAAAGGTTAAATACATTACTAGAAAATGACATGCAGGCCTCAGAGCATAACATAGGCTGTCCTTTTCCTGCAGTCATATGGAAATTAGAGAAAGAAATATAGGGCAGCTACCTTAAGAATCGTGTCAAAATGCTTAACAATCTTCAGAGCAAATGTGAGGATAGTCAAATAATGCTTTTGTTTGCAGCATTGAAGTCTGCCAATCTGATTAATAAACAGCAACATTGATGGCTTTAATTTGCTGCTATGAGTTTTGGGAAAGAGCTGCCAAAGGAAGTTTTACAGGAAATGGCACAACAGAGCAGAATGACAGCACTTACCATTACCTGATACCTCCAGATGTGCAATGTAATTATGCAGAGATTATAAATGGGCTTTTAAATGATTGCTCTGTGTGCTGCAAAACAAATCAAACCTGTGGATAGAATGTTATGCTCATTTCTATGGTAAAACTAAACGTTCTAAGGACTTTATCAGAAAAAAGAAATGAAGAAAAAAGAAATCTGCAAAACTGTGTTAGTACTCTTCAGTTGTGTGTAAGTTAAATATTTATATTGGGAATATAGCTCTTGTCACGCTAGTGACTTAAAACCACAAACAGCTATGATGTACATTAGTGCATATATGGCAACATTCACATCATTACAGCATGAAGCTAGGTAGTTTGCTTTTAACATCTATGCATCAAACCTATTAAGACAGCATGCAGGTTTACTGCTAATGAGACTTAAATGGCATCACCACCCCCAAAAAATAAAATAAAATTAAATTAAATAAATAATAATTCCCAATGGCACTCTCCATTATTCTTCATAGATAATATTCCTTTAGATTCTGAAATTGCAATTCAGCTAGTAAGCACCTCCTTATTATGGTATCAGATGGTCATAACAATCCAGGTTATACCTTTCTTTTAACATTCCATTAAATGGCATTGGCAGAGTTCTACCCTGCCATTTCACAAATATTACTGAGGTGTTTTTATGGGTACAAGTCAGTGCAAACTCCTCATGTGCATGGCCTACAATTTTTGTTTATCTTAGATGCTACCAGCTTTGATCTTTTTCTTGGTGATCATCCACAGGCTGGACCTTGAAGCATTAGAATCGTATCCATCTTCATTTATTTATGTGGCTAGTAAGCCAAACATAGCTAATTTATAATACATCGTCACCTCAATGCTGTTCTTTCTGCTATACTTACTTTTCAAACAAATAACTCATTATCACTCTTGCCTTTATTGTCATAGTCCCAACACTTACGGGAAGGAATAAATTCAGACATGGAATACAGGAATCTACAGTACTGCAGGTCAGATGGGATCATCTGGAGATATGGTGCAACTATGCAACTTGTAATTATCTTTAATTATCTTTGTTTTATAAAAGCCATTAGGAGATGCATAGCACCCTGCCATATTTTCATGCATCACTTAAGTGCACGTATGGATAACTGGAAAGGCTGTATCATCCTTATCACTGTTTATTTTTATCCCTTGTGTATTCTATTTCTTCAACCCCAGCTGGGCAAGTGCAGTGCTTACCCCCCCCCCTTTCTTATTAAAAACAGTAGAAGTGTGTTTCCACCTTCCCTCATTGAGCATTAGTTAATTAGAATAACTCTTACTCCTGCATTGTCTTAATTACCTTCTGTTCCATGACAATCCTGCACTGCATTACCAGATGAGGAAAGAGCATATCCTTCTTATTAACTCAAAATCATGCCTAAGGTACTCAGGTATTTATTCACATTCATGGGCACATCATATGAAGCCTAGACTATGTTGATCCTCTTTATATGTGTCTTTTCTCATTTTAAAATGTTTTATTCCTTACTGGTTCCATAATGCCAAGTAATATCTTGTAGCCTGTTATTTTTTTTTACTTTGCCTCCAACAACTAGTACCAACCTAATTCAGAAATAAACATATCCTTGGTTCATAGATGATTCCTATGCTAACAACCTGAGGGGGGGTCTTTTTAAGCCTAGCCATGCTTTTCAAGGTGAGAATCAAGTCCTGTAACTTCTGTGAGATAAGCACCTTAACCATTATGCCAAACTCAACCTCCCCTTCAACAGTGCATACCAGGAAATTAGCCTGAAGACCACTGCATATTCAGATAGTGACCAAAATGAAAATCAAACCAAGTAAGTTGTGTACAAGCCTAGCCAATAACCAGAGTTTAGAAACAAACCCTGTACCTTGTATCTGTGACATAAATATCTTAACTGTTATATCAACCCCTCCCCTAATTGTCAGAATTGGGATTTGAGCCCACCCCTTTATCTGGAAACCAGAATACCTATCATCCATGGAAGGAGTTTAATCCTTAACCCTTCCTCGCTTTTCAAGTGACCATTTGGGCTCTTTGCTTGGTTTTTCAGTGCTTCTCATCTCTTTCTGGTAAATATTAAATCATTCACTTGTGTAGGATTTCTGTTATGTTCACTTTTGCCTCATGTTCCTTAACATCTTGTGTTCCATATTTTCAATGCAGCGTTATTGCCTGAAACTTGTCCATTATAATTCTGGATCTTTTAATCCTCAAAATAAGTAATTTTACTTTATGTAGACAGTGACACTGCAGATGCCTCTTACAGTTATGTATAGCTAGTTAGATCATTTCCACCAGTCTCTGGTACATCTTCAGCCTGACCATCTTAGCAATGGGTCTACTTAATGAAGGTAATAAACTGTTTCTGGAATAGTGATGATTTCAAGAGTTCATAGTTGACTTCTTAAAATTGTACCTTAGACCTGCCTGCTTTCCATGTTCAAAGGTGACCTTTGCCACAGTATTATTTCCCAGTGTGCCTCAAGAAAGCATGTCATCCAGTCTGGTTCTGTGACATACAGGGATGGAGCCCTGACTGAGACACGGGTGACATGGGTATAGTATCGAGGAGATAGGCAATGGTCAGGAGAGGAATGAAGGAGCTAAGCTATCTGTCTCTCCCAAGGGGTAGAGAAGAGATGTGTGCACTTTGGGGGCACATTGGAATGGTGTGATATCTTTGGTGGAGACCAAGAAGCTGCCTCATGTGTGATTCAGGTGAGAGGAGTGGGGCTACTGTTGACATCATCACTCTCAGAAGTAAGGAATGACCAGAGCAGCAGTCCATTATTTGTGCCCCTTTCTTGTACATACAAGTACGTTAGTGATGTAGGGCAGCAAAACAGAAACCCCCCCAAACCACCCCTGATGGTTGCCTATATGATAGCCCTCTCTGTTGACTTACACTTGGTGATAAGAGAATGAATGGATCAAATACTGGTAGAAGGTGATGATTGGCAGACAGTGGTACCAAATCAGGTAAAAGAGTGCTGTCTTAAAGATGATGTATTTTACATCACATTAACTTTGATTCAAGACAGTTTATCTCTACCCTTTTCATGTAGTGCAGAAGCAACTATCTATCTATATAGGTTTATAGTATAAACATCTGAGAGAACTGTAGACATCTCGAATATCTATCTATATAGATTTACAGTACAAACATCTGAGAAAACTGTAGCCATCTAATCTGGTATATAATAATTTTAACTAGGCTTGAACTTGAGAAAGCAGGGACTTCTAAGTTGGTGCATGGAGTTTTCTGTTTCACATACTAAAGTAGAAAAAATAAACTTCTCTGCTAAGAGATATTCATTTCATTCATTTGTACAAAACCAGTTAACAAATAAGTCAGGGCATACCGGTTATTAGCTTTATGATTTATTATTTTGGTCCTATTTGGTTAATGGGTTTGCTCAACTGTACAAGCCTTTTTTTTTAGTGGAGGCTTAGACAAAAAAATATTAACAGTTAACAGTTACAGAATACTCTAAAGTAGAGACTGGCATAAATGAAAGTGCATAGGCTAAAATTATATGTAAAACATAAGGTAACTACAAAATGATCATCTGGTGCAAGTTCATTTTCTAGTGCTGGGTGCAGTCCAGTAGCAAAGGTGTTAAACAGAAACAAAGCTCCTATGTTTCCATACTTTCATCCTCACTGTAATGATTTGAAAGTCTAGCATTATGGCTCTGGAGGTTAGGATCATCATATGCTAATGACCTTCATCCAGCAGTCCATGGTTTGATTCTGTCAGTGTCCTCTTCCATGCATTATGACACTGAGCCCTAACTCTCAGCTTCCTTTTTCAGGAATTCTGCACAACAATGATGAAGGGTCAAATTCCCAATTCATAGACAATATTTAAATGTTACTCTAAATCACTTTAAATTGCTAATAGAACAATTAGATTTGCATTAATATACATTTTCTAAGGAATAAAATGTACAGAATTTTAATGTCTGACATTTCTGACAGATTGTAATCCTTGATGAGTTACCAGAAAAATCAAACCTTTTATGAGGTACATAGCAGACAGATGTCTTGAAATCAGGTATGTTCTGCAAAAGTTGGGACATTTCAGAGCTATATCCTGGGTATATGAATTCCTCCTCAAGTAGTCCAGTTTTGCTTACTGGGTTTTGTCTGTTTAACAAATAAAAGATAAAAAATGCTCCTACTTCTGAACAACACACAGCAAAAATGTGTAATACTAAAAATGTACAAATAACAAATGCCTGTTGGAGGTAAGCTTAAAACTGAAAACAAGACATTAACACAATACAGAAGACTTTGACAAGGTCTTCAGTCTTAACCAAATGATTATGTGTTCAAGACATGGATGCCAATAAATTCACCTTTCACCTTGTCTTAGGATCCATGTTGAGAACCCATAGTACAGGTTAAAATTGGTGAGACTTGATCCTAATTCTTCTTAGTGTATGGAGCTTATCTGCTCCATGTTCGACCAAAATGTATAGTAGTATAAAGTGTTTTACTACCTTTAAAGGTTTATGAAAGCTGATAAAATACTTTAGCATTACCAATCAGACAGCAAGCAGAAACAAAGTGTCCATCTGCATAATGAAAGGCTTTAAAAGCTGCTAGACACATTGTTCAGCTGTAGTTCTTGCTTAGAAGTGCAGCACAGTAATGTATCTTACAACTTTTAAAGCTGTTTTACATTCTAACACTGTAATTTTGCCAAATAGTCCATCTGCAGAGTAATGACAAATCTTAGCAGTACTTAAGGATTTTAAACAAAAGCTTGTTGAGCACATTTGTGATGTTAGAAAGGTGCTTAACAATCTTAACTTTTCTCATTTTTCTAGCATAATTGTAGCACTCTGTGCATTCCAAATACACAGAAAAGCTAAGACACACTAATAAAACAGTAACGACTTCATTTAGGAATTAATTAAGGAACAGAACTACAGTGCCAGTAAACAAAAAGCAGTCAAAGCCAGCCATAGAAATAGTAAGAATGTCTCAGCAGTGGTCTCTAGTGCATACCAAATTCTGTCAAATTTCAATAGTGTAACCAGTTCCTCAGACTAGTAGTGCACAGCACATACTTATTGTTCACTGCTTAATTTTTCACATCGGCTTTCTGACAGTGTTATACATATCATAGAAATCATCTTTCTTTCTCTCATGTTATAAATAACCAAGAAATCCTCAGAGTTACTTTTTTGGTTCGTACAGGTACTACCAGAAGACCATTGCAGTGAAACAGATAATGAAAACAAAAAGCCCTTGTCTGGTCTATCCTTTCTGAGTTCTAATCTTTGTTCCCTTATATAACACTATCAAGTCATTATATAATCACCTTGTTGCCTCTCTCTGTATGTGCTGTCCCTTCTATGCCTGAGTGGAGACTGTAGATAGTAGAATAAAACTCATTCCACATAGGTAGTACCAGGAATCCAAATCTCTGACCTGGGCACTGCAATAGTTGGCATAGGGAAGTGTGAGCTGCATGACAACTGCAGGCTTGTCCACATTAGGACATTAGGAAAAGGGGCTGTGGTTGGTCTGTCACGAGGACAGTGATTTCTACCTTTCTCTATACACTGTGCAGCACAATGCAATGAAGTGTGTGTGTGTGTGTGTGTGTGTGTGTGTGTGTGTGTGTGTGTGTGTGTGTGTGTGTGTGTGTGTGTGAGTGTGTGTGTGTGTGTGTGTAAGCATGCAAGCATCCAGTGTTGCAAACACATTGTAAATATCACAGCCATGACATGGAAATATAGAGTTATATGTAAAAGGAAGCTCAACTCTCCTCCATAGAGGATGACATCACAACCGTTAGTGTTCAGTGCTTTACCCAAAGGAATGAATTGGCCAATGGGATCTTACCAAGTAGAAAAAAAGTGGGTTCAAAGGTGATAGGTGGCTGACAGGGAGACTTGACTGTTGCTTTAGACGAGGGACCAATGGATTGATAGATAGACAGACATAAAGAGATATTAAGAGCTTGCCTTCTTTTAAAGGTTGTACGATATGTTCTCATTTTTTTATGATCCATGTTGTAAGAAAAAATGGCTGAGGATTTACTGCACTAATATAATCAATTATCTTAGCATTCACATATCCAGGCTTATCACACTTTATCAATACTTTAATATTTGAATTGTAAATATGAGTCTTTTTTTAGCATGAAGGCAACAGTTGTCATTTTTAGACATTGGTCACAGTTTTTACCTGAACGGTTATATGACATTTCATCAAAAATTAGGTTTGGCGCTCAAAATTATGTTTGCCCTTCCTTCCTTTTTTCTTGCTGAAAGCTAAGAGGAAAAAGTAAAACTATCTTAGTATATTTTTACATTTCCTTATATGGCTTTCAAAAATGACCCCATGTGATGGACATCATAATCCATATAAATTGCTCGTTTGGTCAGTCTCACATCTTGTTGCTATATAAAAGTATAATTATAATTCATCTGCAGAAAGGTAGACACTCCTGTACCTCTACAATCTTTCATCTTAACACCTATCTTTCCTAACAATTAAAAACCTTAGTAAAATGCATAGACTCAACTCCTTCATTGCTTCAGCACTATGTCTCCTTAAAATCAATCATTAGTATTGCAGACCTAGGTATTTAACTAAACTTGACTCAAAAACCTTTAGAAAATGAATGTGAAAAACTAAGCAGAGGACCTTAAGTGGGTTTCATTTGTTCAAGCATGTCAAAGGCAGATTCTTTGTTTAACCAATTTATTTCCCTCATAGTTCATTTCATGGTTCAGTGTATGCTGCAGGTGGTCAGTGTGACACTGCCAGCCCAGCTATCTGGAATTTTGTAAATAATCATATGTCATTTGTGAATATTAATATGATTCATATGCTTGTCTTATAAATGTAGGAGAACTATATGTTATGTGTATATTAAACTACTGCTGCAGAAATATGTATAAAGTACTGAGCTAAAATGTACCCACAGTGTACCCTACAGGAAAAGAACAGAAATTTATATAAACTATATACCTGTGCAAATGTATGTTTTAATAGTAGAAGCTGGAACCTACTGTGTTAACTTGCAAAACTTCAGGAAAATAAGTAAAGTGCTTTTCCGATTGTATTATCTCAGTTTCAGTGCAGCAAACAAACACAATGTCTACAGCTAGAGGATTTCCTATTGTCTTGAAACAAAAATAATTACTAGGTTTCAAATGTAAAAGTGTTTAATTGTTTTATGACTTCCAGTTCTGACCAAACATCTGAGAGATATGTATTTTTCACAGAGTAATGTTAAATTTTGTTAAGTTTCTGTTAGCCTGGGAACTGAAGGCAGGTGACAAAGAGTGATGTCATCCAGGCTAACCCAGCAGTAATATGTGATATTAATTTAAGAACTCTCTCAGAGAGAGAGAGAGGTGTGCATTTTGTATCTTGTCTTGGATCTAGAAACATCCATCATCTGCATTTTCCTGGCTCTGTAAGTTATTTAGGGCATAGTATCTTTTGGATATAGATAGGAATATAGTAAAGACTAGTTTAGATGTTTTCTGTATTTATTTCAGACTGTCCTGCAATGTTGTTTTAAAATATTTTCTGTGATTCTGAACTCTGTAGTTACTGAGCTGTTTGAGTATTGTCTTGTTCTTTTATTATTTATTATTAAATATATTAAACTTTTTATTTGTGGCTGGTTTGTTTAGAGATATTTAAGCTCTTAGAGTACTTCCATATGTATTCGGTGACACTGTATAGGCCACTCCAATAGCCTTGCTCTTGGTCACACTTACTATTTGGATAATAGTAACATTACACAGTAGGACTGGGCACCCTTTGTAAGGGCCTTAGAGTAGCTGATAAGTAGTGGTTGGTGGCAGTGATAATTACCTTTTAGTCTGGGCAGGAGGCATAGATAGTAAACCTGTGCCAGCCTTCTCCAGGATTGTCTGTGTGTTTTTATATAAATCAAATCTCAAAGTGTGTGTGTGTGTGTGTGTGTGTGTGTGTGTGTGTGTGTGTGTGTGTGTGTGTGTGTGTGTGTGTGTGTGTGTGTGTGTGTGTCAGCTACTGTGGTAGGGACATGAAGCACTGGTTGGACAGAGAGGGTGCTGGAGGTTTTGGCTTGACCACTCGGCTGAGATCTTAATCCTATAGTTGTGCCAGTTGGGAGTCTTATTGGGGATCTGCAAAAAGAGACAGAAACCAGCCCCAGAATGTCTGTGATCTCTGTGTGCTCTTAAGGGAAATTGTACTTTACTGTGTGTGCACTTGTCATCCTCCCAATGTGTGCATCCCCTCACTGGTGCTAGTGGTGAAGATTGAGGCTCCTTGATTACTGGGCCAATGCAGGGGCGACACAGTCAGATTGATCTTTTATATCACAGCCTTACTCACTCCAGGAATATACTTATTTTTGCCCATGTAATTTGCCAAGTTTTCTTTAAATGCTAATAATGAAGTGGTGTGCTTTATTTCAGCAGCTATTTTGGTCTATAGTTTTAGAATTATTTGTGTTATACAACAATTCATTTTAATAGTTTATTTCCTACATATTTTGAAATGTGGCCTTTTATCTCTTATAACTGGATACTGAGAAATCAATTTAATGTTTAATCTCTTTTTTAAAGAAGAATTATTCACTGCTTTGTAAGCTAAATATAACTTAATTCTCAGACATCTGTATAAAAAGAGTGTGCAAGTTAAGATACACCAGTCTGTCTATATCAGACACAAATTTAATAAGAATGCAGTTAATGCTTTTATCAGTGCTTAATAAGGACTTCATCAAAACAATCCAAGTAAATCAAATGTGCATTTAAATATTGAACCATTCCTTACATAATGAATTGAAGTAAACATATTTAAAGTGCACATGCAGAAAATGGAGCAAAACTATATATACACTGTAGATGAATAATGTTAAACCAACGTGAATGCTTATTAAGCAGGACAGATAATAAATATGCAAACAATATTGCATCAAGTTATCTCATACAATCTCATCCCTAAATAGTCTTATTAGAAACATATTTACAACTTAGAAGCAAGCATTTTAAATATGCTTCTAAGAGATATGGCTTCATTAAGATCTGAAGCTTCCCCTGCATTCTGCCAAATTTGTCAGTTTAACTCAAAATATTCAACCTGTAATTCTCACAGGCCTCCACTGTAGTTGTGGGGAACCTGTTAAAGAATAGTAAATAAAATTTACTTTTGTTAATGACAAATGGTGGTATGTTTAAATAATGTGTTATTCTCATTCCTTTTAGTAATATCATCATTGTTGTAGCAAATCCTTCTGCATACAGTAATCTCTCTTTTGTTTATATAAAATGAATAGCAGAAATTTCAGAAGGCAAGATATGTTACCCATTTTGAGTCACAATTAGAATTTAAATATGTTATACACCTCTCAAGTGCTTTCATCTACTACATAAATAAAATTATTCTGGGAACACATACCACACTTCATAGTTCTTTTGCAACAATGAAACAATGCAATGCATTTTCAAGTGTTTCGTTCTTTGATATTCCCTATCCTTTTTGTATATGAAACATGGACCCTCACTCAAAACTTGTGGTACTTCTTTAAAACGCTGGAAAATTTTCCCAATTTTGTTGAATGTAATTTTTGATGGTATGGATCTTTGGGCCGTATCTTAAAATCATGGCTCTTTCAAATCCATGATTCTCTTTCTGAGTAGCATTAGTACAGCAGATGCCTTTACCCAACAGGGAAGTAAAGTGTATGTTTCTTCCTAAACAATGTCATCTTTTATTTCATTACACATATCCAGGCAGTACCCTATTTGCAAAAACATAGCATTCAATTGTCGATCTCTTTAACTAGTTAACCTGACCAAGGGATTGTTGACTATACTTCTTTTTTCACTGAGAGGATGTTGTAGAAAAATGCAGGTAGGTATTAGAAAATGTAATTATATGGAAAATATCAGCTATAAAATTACAAGTGTCAAATATTTTATCAATCTGAACAGCTAGGTAGTTAATGCCATCATTATAGAGCTTGTGAATGAATTTTAGAAAACTCGAGATGTTTATTTAAAATATGGTCATTGTCCTTCTTCAATGAAAAACTAATAAAAAAATCTAAGGTAAATGCCGAAACTGGAAGTATAGGTAGAGTTAAAAATGAAGTGCTGCTCTCAATACCACATAATCAAATCTGTGTATCGGTGACACAAGCCTCCCCCATCACCACTGCCCTAGTTTGCTGAAAAAAAATTTCTTTCAAAATCAATAAAATTGTTAGGTAATGCAGTTCCCAAGAATGTAACTAAAACATTAATGTCATTGCTTGTTAAAAAGTTACATTCAAGCAGAGCTTCACTGAACCATTCCAAGCCAATTGAATGTGGAATAACAGAGAAAAGAACTACAGCATCTGTTGTAACAAATGTTTGTCAATATGCTCTAACTCACCTCCATATATGCTCATTTAATTGCAGTCTTTAGTCTTAAACTCTTTCCTCTCTATTATCTTCTTTCATTAAAACTTTACCTCTTCTTTTTCATCATCCATTTGATAAAACAAAAGTAAAAAATGATGTGATATATGCATTTGAGCTGCAGTGCAAAAGAGTTTCATTTTCACCAGTGCTAGCATCATCACCAGGTTATCACCACTCTATCAACATCATCACAAAATGTATCATTGCTCTATCAACACATTAAAAACATATTCAAATATTGTCAGTTACAACAACAGTTTTTACAGTATTATTAGTGGTAGTATGCATATATCCAAAATAAGATCTTTATTGTAAAACTATTTCTTTATTTATTTAGTTATTTTACATTAGTTTACAGGGAAAGTCAGACTGGAATAGTCTATTTACAGTGGAGGCCCAGGGAGAAAAGCTCCACAATAACTAACAATAGTAAATGTTTTATACAGAAATTTAAGAACGAGCTCACAGTGACAAACAGTAATAGATATTTATGTGTAGGAATTTTAAGACAGACAAGATGCATTTAAACAACATTATTAACATTTTCAAACTGGAATATAAATATAGACAGAATACATCTCAGCAGAAAGCATGGTTAAATGAGCTACTTACTAGCTATTAGATTAACTGTTAGAGTTTTAGCACTGTAGAGTATTACAGTGAATTAATAGAAAAGCCTTCCTGGTCATTAGGGAGTGGAAGGTAGGAAACATTAATTTTTTTATGTAATACATGAACATAACCAGGTATTCATTAGGTGTGATTTTAGGGTGTTTTTGAAGTGTGAGGTAGAGTAGTTAGCGGTCAACAAAGGGAGGAGGGCTTTCCAGTTTCTAGCAATGGTGTGGGAGAATAGTGCTTTTCCTGCAGTATTGTAAGCTCTAGGGATACAGAGGAGTGATTTATTATTAGAGCGCAGGGGACACTTATCTGTGTATTGAAAAAGTAGCTGCCCTAGTGATGGGGTTTTATCAGGATATTTTAGAATGTTGTAAGCAATGACTAGCTGGTGGTAATTGAGAAGTTGCGGAAATTCTAACCATTGTAGGTCCCTAAGAGCTATACAGTGGTGTGTTCTGAAGGTGGAGCTGTTAGCAAACTTGGCAATCTTATTATAGCATGAGTTAAGTTTATCCAGGTCTATTTTTCTGATATGGGTAAGAATAGGTGCTGCGATACATTAGTGTGGACAATAGGTGAGTTTGTTCTAGGGTGATTCTAGTTTGAACTGAGAGGAAGTTTTTTTGTGTCTGTAGACTGTTCCCATTTTTTGTGAATGATAGTTTGGGATATATGGACATCGAAGTGAATGTTTTTGTCAATTTCGATGCCAAGGAGTTTGGTGTGGGCTGAAGGAGAAATCGTAGTGCCACTTCTGGAAGTGATGGTAAAGGAAAGAGGAGTAGTTTTTGATTTGTTGGAGGTAAATAACAACAATTTAGTGTTGTTAGGATTTAGGGTGAGTTTGATATCAGTAATCCACTTTTCCACAGAGCTAATGGATTCCTGGGTGAGTTGTTGAAGGGAGGAGAGGGATGGGGCTGAGCAGATTAGAGTGGAATCATCTGCATACTGTATAAGTGAGGCCTTTTGGGTTGAGGTATAAAAATTGTTGGTGAAAATAGAAAAGAGAAATGGGCCTAGTATTGAGCCATGTAGTACACCTATGGAAGTTGGAAGTTGAGAGGAAAGTATATCTTGCCATTGGACAGACTGTTGCCTGTCAGATAGATAATTCTTGAACCAGGCAATAGTAGATGAGGCAAAGGATAGGGAAGCTAGAGTATCTACTAGTATGGTGTGTGAGACCATGTCAAATGCTTTGGACAGATCCAAGAATATGGCAGATGTAAAGTTATTATTAGGTCTGTGTTGGTTAACTATGTTAGTAAAGGAGAGAAGAACAGTAGTTGTGCTGTGATGTGGCCAGAAAACATGTTGTGTGATGGACAGGAGTTTATAAGAGTGCAGAAATTTCATGACTTGAAAGTGAATACATTTCTCTAGTAGTTTAGAAAGGGGAGATAGAATGGCAATTGGATGGTAAATTGAGAAGTCATAAGAATTTCCACCCTTATGAAGAGGAATGATATATGAAACTTTCCATAATTGAGGGATATAGTATTCTTGTATGGAGCAGTTAATGAGGATAGAAACAAGGTAGGATATGGACTCAGCAGCCATTTTTAGTAAGATAGCAGGTAAATCATCAGCTGCAAGGGTGGTAGGTTTTAATTTTAGAAAGAGTTTCTTAATTGTTGAGGTAGGAACAGGTGCAAGAGTTGGGGGGGAATGTTGTTTGGACATTTGGTTGGTGTATGTGAAGGGTTATTTTTGGATAATTGGCTGGATAAGGCTAGAATGGAGTCTGTGAACTGGTGGTTAAATTGAGAGGCTATGTCCATGTCATTATTAGTGGAGTTGGGATTTGGAGTGGTAGTTTTGCCTGGTTTTAGTAAGGAGTTGATGCTTTGCCAACATTTCTGTTGGTTTCTTGAGTGTTTACTTTGGACACCAAGAAAGTAGTTCTGTTTGTCAAATTTGGTTTGCTTTTTTTTTTTGGCCTGATTCCTAAGTTGCTGATACTTTTGTTTGGATAGGGTGGTGTTTTCCCTCTTCCAGATTTTCCAGGCCTTATCTCTGGAATTTAGTAGGGCTCTAGTGTCCTTACCTAGCCATGGTGCATAGTTAGTTTTTACTCTGACCTTCCTGGTTGGGGCAATACTGTTAAGGACATTGGCAAAGGAACTGTTAAAGTAGTTGACTGCCTGGTCTAGTCCAAGGGTTTGTAGAGGTTCCCAGTTACATTGTTTTAGAATTGAGTTAAGATCCTGAGGATTTAGGTTGTGGTCATGTTGGATATGTCTATGAACTATGGGTTTGGGTATGCTAGTGCGTTTGCGTAATAGGAATATGGAGAGGTGGTCACTAAGACTATCTGGTAGACAGCCTGTCTGGTAGTTTTGTTTGGAGCAATTGACCAGTATCCAATTGAGTATGGATTGTTTTTGTGATTTTTTATCTACTCTGGTGGGTTCTTCAATGAGTTGAGAGAACCCAATAGAGATTTATGTGGTTAGAGGGGCAGTTGGAATTGCAGGCTAACCAGTCAGTATTTAGGTCACCTAGCAGAATAGTTTCTTGTGGGAGATTATCTCTAGACCATTTAAATATTTCTTCAGTTATGGGAGAGTTGTTTCCTGGCGGGATGTAGCAGCACAGAATATTGATTTTTTTGGGTTTAGTGACTTCAGGAAGTAGAATATAATTTTTAAATGAATACATTGGTGGGATCATCACAAAAGATAAACTGAAAACTCCTGGGCACACTTTTGAAAGAGCTACAAGCCAGCAGTCTACTAATGTGATTAATCCTTTGTTGTCACAAGTCTTTAATAAATTTTCCTCTGTAGGGCGTGCCTTCATTGAAGGTTGAATGTCGAGCTGGCACCTCGGCATTCGTGAAAATCTACTGCCAATCATTTGCGGACCAGAGTTCCGCTGTGGTGGCCCCAACCAGGAAAAGCGGAAAGACAACAACATATCATAAGATCAAAGTTTCAAAATTTTGAATCTGATATGGTTGACACCATATGATCAAAGTTTTGAAACTTTGAATCTTTTAACGGAGATCTCCTTGCAGCGTGGAAAGGGAAGATTTTCCTTTTCTGCACTGTAGTGTGACCTCGCAGTTGGTATATTTAAGTAGCGGGGGTGTGGGGGGTGCAGAGGGGCTTGTCCCCCTGCTTAGAGCATTTAAATGGTTTGTTTGTGTAGGTTATTGTATTTGTATTACATTTTTGAAGTTTCATAACTTCGATCATATGGTGTCGACCATATCAGATTCAAAGTTTTGAAACTTCGATCATGTAATATAGACCCTCATTTTTTTGTTTTGTTTATGCATAGAACTGAACCAAGGGTTTCAGCATTATTAAATTTAGGTAGAGGGGTTTGTAGAGGTTGGAGGTTTAGCGCATTTTTAAAGAGAATTGCTACTCCACCTCCTTTTTTACCTGCTGTATCTAGTCTTAGGATATTATAACCTGGTGGGAGGATTTCTTCATTTTTGGGTATTGGGTTTTAGTCATGTCTCTGTAATGGTCAGTATGTCAGTAGTGTAGTGTGTTATAAATGCATGCAGGTCAGATAGTTAATTAGCTATGCTTCTTGCATTGATGTTAAGAATTAATAGGTCTGATATTTATTTGGGTATAAGTAGGTTATTGAGTGGACCTGGGTTTGGGTGTATGTCACCTGAGATAAGTAGTCTTTTTGTGAATGATAGTAACCATTTGATTATGTCTGTGACTTCTTTGTTGGATTTAGGTGATATTTTTCTAGTGTTGCATCTTGGTATGTGGGATTATATACATGTAATAGTTTCCTATCATTAAATATTGTAGAATTTATAGAAAAGTCTTTGTGTGTTTTTGTAAGTATGGAAGTACGTGTTGTATGGAATGTAGTATTGTCTAGTGCTATGTTAATTTGGATGGCTGTGATATAGGCTAGTGTTGTGAGAGCTAATGAGATAGATAATAATGTGATTTGCATGTTGTTTGGAAGTGATGTTTGGGTATAGGCGGTAAGGTAGTTTGAGGAGGATGCAGGGGTGTGGTTAGTAGGAATTATGTGTGAGTAGAAGGCGGAGAGTCAGATAGGGGTGTGAATAAAGATATTAATATGAGGTAGGTGATTGGTACCATTGTGGTCAGGTGATGAGAGGTTAGAAATAAATGTACGGGTGGGAAATGGGGGCAGGGTAGGGGAGCGGAGTGAGCCGAGCACAGAGAGGCGAATGGAGCGGGGCCCAAACAGATCACAAGACTGCAGAGACAATCAGTATGCTCTTTACAGGGCAGGTAATGGCCAAAAGTAAGTTAAGATAGTTTTAATTTATATTTTCAGATTACCTTGTACATTTAGGTGCAGGACTAATTGGGAGGCCTAATGTGATACTACTAGTGCTGCGGATCCCCATGCGGTATGCTACAGAGTTATAACCCAACAATTCACAAAGGAAAGTAGTGGGAAAGAATATTAACCTTGTTTCCTTGCAGTAGTCAGTATTTTATTAAGAAGAAAGTATGACTATTTTAGTTTGCTTGTGAATTGCGAACAACAGACTCCTAGTGTTGCGAGCCTTTCAATGGGGGCAGGCTAGGTTGGGTCTAAAAGAAAAAGTATAGAATACAGTCACTGTTCTTTTTTTCGTAGCTCCCATTTTTGTATTTCAGTGGCTCTATGATGAGAA